>NC_134689.1:86567165-86804665 GCF_050947455.1 Rhinoderma darwinii | reverse complement strand
TACAGGTTTGTACATGTAAATTTAAACACTAATATTCTCATTTACTGACAGTAAAAAAAATACCTTAAATTGGGAGGAACTGAACACAAAGTATATTGTAAAGTTGTGCAACTTTTGATAAAATGATTAACCTTAATTTACACAAATCCGGAAAACCCCTTAGGGTATGTGCACACACACTAATTACGTCCGTAATTGACGGACGTATTTCGGCCGCAAGTACCGGACCGAACACAGTGCAGGGAGCCGGGCTCCTAGCATCATACTTATGTACGATGCTAGGAGTCCCTGCCTCGCTGCAGGACAACTGTCCCGTACTGAAAACATGATTACAGTACGTCCCGTACTGTAATCATGTTTTCAGTACGGGACAGTTGTCCTGCAGCGAGGCAGGGACTCCTAGCATCGTACATAAGTATGATGCTAGGAGCCCGGCTCCCTGCACTGTGTTCGGTCTGGTACTTGCGGCCGAAATACGTCCGTCACTTACGGACGTAATTAGTGTGTGTGCACATACCCTTAGGCTGTGTTCAAATAGAAAATTCTACAAAAATTTACAAAAATTGAGTTGGTTGAGAATCCACGGCAGAAACCCGAGACCGAACCTCATATTTCTCCAACAGTTTTGTATTGAAAACGGCTGTGTTTCTGCACACATATTATCCCCATTTAATGGATCTAATCTGTGTGTGGCTACCGCATGCTGTTTTCAGGCAGATTACGCTGTGTTAGCCACATCAAGAAGATTCTCAATTCGCCCGCTGAAGAGATTCTGCTCCGTAAGGCTATGTTCACATAGGACGAATACATTGCGTAAAAGCACATTGCGTATCTGAAGGGAATTCCAGCCGAAAAACGGCACCAAATTATGGTGCAGTTTTTCGGCCGGAAAATATCCACTGCGGAAGACTGCACATAAAAAATAAAGCTTCATACTTACGTAGCCATGACGACACTCTCTCTGCAGGCCGGCCTCCTGGGATGACGTTTTATCCCATGTGACCGCTGCAGCCTGTTATCCCAGTACCACAAAACAAATAGATTTCACAGCACTGGACTGCAACTGGGTGCACGCCTTAATTGGACTTGGTCCACGGTCCTCAATATCAGGCAGACAAACAATGGACAGAGTCGGCACTTCCAAAAAGTATCAGCAATTTATTCACCCGTGCAACGTTTCAGAACAGCAGAACCTTTCTTAAGCATGAATCCCAGTAGTTCGGTGGACGAAGAAACACTTAATTCTGGGTAAGTATAAGATTTTTTTTCTGGGTTACGTTTTTTTGCAGCAGAAAAGCAGCGATTCCGCCGCTAAAAAACGCAACATCTGCTATTTCTTGCGGGTTTTACCTTCGCATTGAATTCAATGGGGAAAGCCTGCAACAAATACTATTGACATGCTGCGGATTCAAAAAAAATAAAAAAATGCACCACTGGTCAATTTCTGAGCGTTTTTTCCGCTTAGCATTTACGCAGTGTGTGGATGAGATATGTTGAGATCCCATCCACTTCGCTGCTACTGTATAATGCTGCAGATTTCATTGTGAAAAATTACGCTTAGTAAAAAAACGTCTGAAAATACGGTGCTGTTTCTAAGGGAAAACAGCTCCTGATTTTCAGCGTTTTTTTTAGCATAATATTTTATGGCCGTTTTTCTATAGAGTCAATGAAAAACGGCTCCAAAAACATCTCAAGTAGTGACATGCACTTCTTTTTTGCAGGCGTTTTTCAACGCGGCCATTTTTAAAAAAACGGCCCTTCGGAACAGAACACCGTTTTTCCTATTGAAATTAATGAGCAGATGTTTGGAGGCGTACTGCTTCCGATATTTCAGCCGTTTTTCAGCTGTTTACGGCCTGAAAAACGGCCGAAAATAATCCGTGCGAACATAACCTAACAGGTCGGTTTCACATTAAATAGCAATGGGAGGCTTTTTTTTTTCAAGCAGAAAACACTTTGGAATCAGCGTGAATTTTCATTAAGGTGTCAAAGCAGTAGAGCTGCACAGATTTCACAGTAAGGTAAAAATCTGTATCATTCTTATAAAATTGGTACTTACACTTATGATTGGATCATTTCTACCAAATTAAATATTGGAACGAATATTAAAATAATATATTACTAAACAACTATTCTGTTATGCCATCTAAATCAGCTTTTTATTTCCATTTCTCAAACAAGAATCCCACATAGACATAGACTGCCTGAAGAAAGTAGACTTGGAAAGCACAGGGCTTGTTTGAGAAGCTGTTGTATTGTTTTGACAGCGATAAAGGAAAAAGCATTTAGTGAGAAGTCCCCTTACATAAGTGATCCTATTGTCCATTCCTATTAAGACAAGACTTCAAAACACTTTACTCACTGTGAATTATATGACACTTAAGTTTAGTTGAAGTCACTAACAAAATATTAAATATTTTCTTCTTGGAAGAAGTTTACATGCAGGTTCACAGCATGTAGGTGAGTTTATAAATGTTCCCTTGTTCTCATTCTATTTTCGCAGCGTGATATTGACCGGATATTGGCGGTAGAAAGCTCTTAAAGCTTCTCCTGTACTGAATTTATCTGCCTGGAGAAAATGAATAAATTTTAAGTACCTGTTCATCGTAGCAGCGGGGTAACCCATTAAGAGTTCTGCTTCCCTCCTCAGGGGACCTTGTAATATCTTCCTAGTCTCTCATTCATTTCTAAAAGAAGGTTTAGTGGTGATGGTTACTTGGTTGAGTGATTTGAAAAAATATTCTCACAATCCGACTTAAAAATATATTATATAAGGTTACATTAAAAGGAAAAGCGCAGCCTTTTATGTAAAGTTCTGTTATACAGTAATAGTATAATGTCATTATATAAATAACTAGGCAGACAACACGTTGAATATGGGTTATAACTACAATTATTTTAGAGCTCATCCTTATGGTGACAATGTCACGATCTACTAATCGCATCTCCTAACGACGTGCATTTGGCGGCTGGTAACGCAGCAGGGTTATTCGACTGCCATGGTTCTGCAGTTGAGGCTGTGCGTGTCATAAGGTTGCTTTGGAAATTGGTCGGCCCGAAGGCTGCATCTACCACTGCCAATTGCAAAATTTCAGCGGAAGCTGCAACTAGATTGTGACACTGCCAGTTTGAAGAGGAAGACTGGTATAAATGACTCAGCTTCTCTGTTGTCTTTTAGGTATTGTTTTCAGTGAAAATGTAAGTGTGGGAGCGTGGAATCATTTGACATTCATTTGACGTTCCTCCCATGCCTGAGCATTGTTGTCATATCCAATGTTTGTCTATGCAAATAGTCTCCTAGTGTTTCCAGTTCCAAGTGTTCCCCGTACCTGTATCCTGTATCCCGTGCTATCCTGGTCAAGTGCCGTGCTAAGCTGTAGTCGTGCTGTCCTGTATTCCACGCCTTTCCTGTTACAACTCGGCTGATGTCTTTCTGCTGCCTAGTCCCAGCCAAGCCTTCCCTGCTACTGTCCGAGCTGCCACAGGCACACTATACGAACTATAGACTGTGACCTGCGCCCTGTTGGCCAGCTGCCATACTGTCAAGGCGGTACGGCCCCAGTTGGTCCACGAACCCAACGTGACAGTACACTCAGGCCATGGACCCCGCTGGTCGATCCAAGACCAAGATGACGTCACAAGAGATGTGGACGGATATGCTAGACCTCCGGTCTCGACAGGACCAACTCCTCCAGAACTTTGAACATTATTGCATGTCGGCAGGAGGTGCTAGCTGTTGTTCCTCCTACTACACCTCCTGACAGTGTTGATCCTCAGCATACACCTCCTGGCAGTGTTGATCCTCGTTTTTCTTTGCCACTTACTTACCGCTATGATGGAGACATAGGTACCTGTCGTGGATTTTTGAACCAGTGTCAGATCACTTCAGTCTGTATGCAAGTGCATTTTCCTCTGATGGCGCAAGGGTCGCTTTCTTCATCTCTCTCCTCACTGGCAAGGCCCTTGCATTCCTATCTGGGAGAGACAAGTACCAGAGACCCGTGACTTCCCGGGCTTCCTCCGGACATTTTGCATGGTGTTTGAGGAGCCTGGACGAGTCTCATCCGCAGCGGCTTCCTTGCTAAACCTACACAAAGGAGACACCTCCGTGGGCGAGTATGCCATCCACTTCCGCACCCTGGCGAGAGAACTGTTGTGGAACAATGAGGCCCTGGTGGCTACATTCTGGCAGGGACTTTCTCCTAAGATTAAGAACGTACTTCCTGCTCGAGATCTACAGTCTACCTGGCCGGATTGTTATGAGGATCCGAGAACGGCTCCAAGAAGCTCGTCGGGAGGGAGGCCTTCCTAGTCCGGTCCCTACCTTGCAGAAACCTCTGCTGTCCTCAGATGCCGATCCTCCTAAGGAGTCTGTGAGGATGGACCAGTGTAAGCTATCTACCCAGGAGAGACAACGCAGACGCACTTCGGGACTCTGTCTATATTGCGGGCTCGGAGGCCATCTTGTGTGTCTGTGTCCCCAAAAGCCCCAAAGCCTAGGGTTGGTAGGAGAGACAACCTTGGGTAAAGAAGGACTTCCGTCTAAATTGTCAATACCCATGATCATAGTATCCGGCGACAGAACGCATCGGGTCTCTGCATATCTGGACTCTGGATCCGCTGCTAATTTCATTTGTAGAGACCTGGTGGATCTTATTCAATTAACCACTACCCTTCTGGAGAGGCCATTGATGGTTGTATCAGTACATGAACTACCTCTGCCAGACCCAGTTATAGCTGTGACCAAGCCACTGAGGCTCCAAGTGGGAGCTCTCCACTCCGAGCTGTTATCGTTCTTTGTCTTGTCCAAGGCCGTTAACCCCGTGCTGCTAGGCCTGCCTTGACTCCGTCTACATGCCTAAGTCCTAGACTGGAACTCTGGAGAGATTCTCCAGTGGGGCCCCGAGTGTCACAACCGTTGCCTGGGACAGATTTGTTCGGCTCAGCCTCCTCTGCCTCAGTCATTGGCAGGATTGCCTGGTTATTATGCTGCATTTTTTAACGTTTTCAGCAAGAGGGAGGCGGAGACGCTGCCCCCACACCGGGCGTATGACTGTCCTATCGAGCTGATTCCTCGTGCATCCCTTCCCTGTGGTAGAGTATATCCTCGCTCCTTACCAGAGACTCTGTCCATGTCCGCCTATGTGAAGGAGAACTTGGAGCGGGGCTTCATACGGAAGTCTTCCTCCCCGGCAGGAGCCGAGTTCTTCTTCGTCAAGAAAAAGGATGGTTCCCTGCGTCCCTGTATCGACTACCGGGGTCTAAACCAGATCACAGTGAAAAATAAGTATCTGTTGCCATTGATCTCAGAACTGTTTGATCGTATACGTGGTGCCAAGATTTTTTCTAAACTAAACCTGCGTGGGGCTTACAACCTAATCCGGATTCGCCGGGGGGACGAATGGAAGACTGCATTTAACACCCGTGACGAACACTATGAATATGTAGTAATGCCCTTCAGCCTGTGTAATGCTCCCGCGGTCTTCCAGGAGTTTGTTAATGACATCTTCCATGTTCTCCTCTATATTTGTGTAGTAGTCTATCTTTATGACATCTTGATTTTTTTCTACAGATCCTATGACTCATCAGAGACATGTCTGTCAAGTTTTGCTACGATTAAGGGAGAATCGTCTGTACGCTAAGTTGGAGAAGTGCGTGTTTGAGAAAGATGCTCTACACTTCCTGGGCTACATCGTCTCAAATCGAGGTCTCAAGATGGATCCTGAAAAGGTAAAGTCAGTCCTGGATTGGCCACGCCCTCAAGGCTTGATGGCCATACAGCGCTTTTTGGGATTCGCCAATTTTTACAGACAGTTCATCCCAAACATTTCCTCACTGACATCTCCTATTTCTAAACTCACTAAGAAGGGCATGAACACCAAGGTGTGGACTCCTGAGGCAGAGTCTGCATTCAATAGCCTGAAGAGTGCCTTCACGTCAGCCTCTATCCTCCATCATTTAGATGTTTCTCTACAGTTCTCGTTGGAGGAAGATGCCTCCTCTGTCGGTGCTGGTGCACTCCTGTTCCAGAGAGGTTCCAAGGGCAAGTCAATTGTATGTGGATATTTCTCTAAGCTCTTCTCTTCCACAGTACGCAACTACTCGATTGGGGATAGGGAGTTACTGGCCATCAAATTGGCTCTGGAGAAGTGGAGACATCTACTAGAGGGCACAGCTCATCTCATCCTAATTTTTACGGACCACAAGAATCTCACCTATCTCCAGACGGCCCAACGGCTGAATCCTCATCAGGCCAGGTGGTCGCTGTTTTTTATCAGGTTCCAGTTTGAGCTCCATTACTGCCCGACTTACAAAAATGTGAGGGCCGATGCCTTGTCCAGGTCATTCGAGACAGAAGACACAATGGAAATTCCACAGAACATTATTGATCCGTCTTGCGTTGTCTCTGTCAACCCCCTGCAAGTTGGGGACATTCCTCCAGGGAGGGTTTTTGTGTGCCTAGCTGACAGAGGGAGAATCCTCCACTGGGGACACTCCTCTAGACTGAAAGGTCACGCGGGGACCCGTAAGACCCGAGATCTGATTGCCCGTCATTTCTGGTGGCCCACGCTGCCGAAAGACATTATGGACTTTGTTTTTTCCTGCTCAGTGTGTGCAGCTAACAAGGTTGCTCACTCCACACCTGCTGGCCTGCTCCAGCCATTGCCTGTGCCCGATGCTCCCTGGCAGCATTTAGCTATGGACTTTATCACTGACCTGCCTTTCTCTGCTGGATGCAGTACTGTCTGGGTGGTGGTGAATCGATTTTCGAAGATGGCCCACTTCGTTCCTCTGACCGGTCTTCCTTCTGCTCAACTGGCCAACCTCTTCATCCAACACATCTTCCGCCTGCACGGCTTGCCACAGCATATTGTGTCTGATTGAGGGGTTCAGCTCACCTCAAATTTCTGGAGAGCCCTCTGCGGACTCCTCGGTGTGAAGTTGGACTTTTCCTCAGCCTACCATCCTCAGTCCAATGGCCAGGTCGAGAGGATCAATCAGATCTTGGAGAACTACCTAGGCCACTTAATCTCCAAGCAGCATGATGACGGGGTGCAGCTGCTTCAGTGGGCTGAGTTCTCATATAACAATCACACCAGCAAGTCCACAAGGAATACACCGTTCTTCATTTTTTATGGCCAACACCCACAAATTCCTCTCCCAGTGCCCGATATGTCCGAGGTAGCAACAACTGACACTGCTTTTAGGGACTTCCTGCAAATCTGGCAGCAGGCTCGATCCTCCATCCTACTGGCAATCGACCGCATGAAATGAAGGCAGACACAAGGAGAAGAGAACCTCCTCAATTTCTCCCTGGCACGAAGGTCTGGCTGTCCTCTAGGAAAATCCGACTGAGGGTGCCATCATACAAATTTGCTCCCAGGTTCCTCTTACCCTTCGAGATCCTACAGCATATCAACCCTGTCGCCATACACTTCTCTCCAATCATTTACACTGCAGATAGCAATATAGCTATATCGCTGTGTGCACCCTCATAATCACGCTATAACATTACTGCACTGTCCTGACAATGAATACCTCCAGCCAGGACGTGATATGTATTTAGAATCCTGACCACTTCTGTAGTGTCTCTGTGATTTACAGCACAGCACAGCGAGATCTCGCTGTGAATGACAGCGTACAGCGAGACTACGCCTGCTATGCTGTAAATCACAGAGACGCTACAGAAGTGGTCAGGATTCTGAATACACATCACGTCCTGGCTGGAGGTAATGTATTTTCATTGTCAGGACACTGCAGTAATGTTATAGTGTGTTTATGTGGTGCACATAGCGATATTGCTATGACATCATGTACAATAGAGACCACTTATAATGTGGTTACAGAGCCTCTTTAAGGCGGTGGTTCTGAACTGCTATACCAAGACTCCTAGCCCTGCGGTTGCCTCCAGCGGTCCTTCAGACATCTTCGAGGTTAAGGAGATCTTGGATACAAAGAGAGTAAGACGGAGAACTTTTTATTTCGTGGATTGGAAGGGGTTTGGTCCTGAAGAGAGGTCCTGGGAGCGAGATGAGAACCTCAAAGTTTCTCTCTCGCTCTGGTCCCAAGAAGAGGGGGCATTAGAGGGGGGATACTGTCATGGCCATGGCCACGGGCCGTTAAGTTCACTCACCTCCTGGCCCCAGTCTTCTTCTCAGGAGCCGGCAGCGCTCACTTCTGCTTAGCTCGGCCGGGTCCCGTAGGGCCCAGCCCCTTCCTTCCATGCCTGAGTGTTGTTGTCGTAGCCAAAGTTTGTCTATGCAAATGGTCTCCTAGTGTTTTCCAGTTCCCAGTGTTCCCCAGTACCTGTATCCTGTATCCTGTATCCCACGCTATCCTGGTCAAGTGCCGTGCCGAGCTGTAGTCGTGCTGTGCTGTATTCCACGCCTGTTCTGCTATGCCACGCCTGATGTCTGTTTGCTGCTTAGTCCCAGCCGAGCCTGCCCTGCTACTGTCTGAGCTTCCACAGGTACACTATACAAACTATAGACTGTGACCTGCACCCTGTTGGCCAGCTGCCATACTGTCAAGGCGTTACGGCCCAGTGTGTCCATGAACCCAAAGTGACACATAGTGACCAATGGACCTTTCATTGCAGTCATCATTAGGGAAGGGGTTACAGTTCATGGAGGGCCACAACGCTATTATGTTAGAAAAGTCACTTTAAATGGGGTTTTGTTATTTCAGTAAATACAAGTTATACAATTGCGTAATATGCTTTGTGTACCAATTTCTTTTGAGTTTCAAAATCTCTGCTTGCAGTCATTCAAGACAAAGCTCTGATAACTGTTGCTTAACATAACCAGGCCAGATGCACTGAAAGTAGTTAATGAATATACACTAAATAACCTATATTTTGAAACCAAAATACAGCTTTGATAATCCTCCGAAATGTGATTTTGTATGTGAGTATGTGCGGTATAGACTGTTGTAGACCAGTACACCAGGTAGTTGAATCTTAAAATAGAAAAATATTCTTGATTTATTGTTGTCCACAAAGAACAGTTCAACAAGATGACATTAAATTCAGATTTGCAATAATAATTACTCATCTAGAATAACAAACTGAAGTTCTTTGTAATAATGAAGTTTGTTTGTAAATGACAAAAAAAACACACAAATACGACGTCAATAAGAGTCAACGTTCAACATCATGGCAGGAAATAGGAGGAGAGAGAATGTGAATTTACAGTAATGCCGGTCAGTTAAGAAACCTGGATCCATGTGCCTACCATCTACACAATACAGATTGTTTTCTGAAGGGTCTAATTCCTACAACCACATACCGTAATTAATTTCACACCTTATATTCCAGTTCTAATGTTTTAAAATCATGACAACCAAGCAGCACTGGTATGAGCCCCTTGGCAGGTAATATAGGAAATACTACAACTACCAACTTTAGTTGGCATTTGTAGTATTTCCTATGCACCCTACCAGTGCTGCTGAGTTCTCATGTTACCATGGTCAGCACAGGCTTCAGCTATGGCCTCTTAGAGGGCAGTGGGGATCTCAAAGGACTTTTTCGGATATTTTTTGTACATCGGTGTGCCCTAAAGCTATCTTTTTAATTTTTGCCTAGCGTTAAGTTGTTATATTTTGTTAAACTGTGCTTTGTGAATGACAATAAGTCTTATAGTATAAAACCAAATAATCATATTGTGTGTGGAAATGGATATGAAACACAAAAAATAAGATCCTTCTACTGTGGCAACATGGTTCTTGGCATTTTCGGAATTGAAAAACGTGCTGTTCTAGCTACATCAGAGGGAGCTTTTCCCAGCATGAGGCTGTGACGCGAAACCTTTGATATTCATTTAAATATGGCCTTGAGCAAAACTCAAAATTAAATTTTTCGATCCTTAGCTTGGATGTGTCCCACTGATAATAAAATTCCTTCACACACAACGAAAGTCTTTTACATAATGTTGAAATGGAAATGATAACTAGAAGAGTAACTTTATTGGTTCTAGAGGGATTATTAGTTATACTGTGGATACGTTGCCGTATTGGCATTATTTGCAGCTTGTGAGGGCTTGTGGAATAACTAACAAATGAATATATGAATAGAAAATTTGTGAGGAGTCCAATTTTATGGTGGTATCAATGTATCAGCTATTTAAAAGGAAGCATATTAATTTAAAGCTGTCTTGCACGAAAAAAAAATGCTTATTATATTCTAGAAAAACGCCACAATATATCACAGTTAATGTTTTAGGAGCATTTCACAGCTGCAGCTCTTATGTTCTTACTTTGTGGATTAATTTGAATGTTCATGTGGATCACAGAGAATAGAGGTGGTTATCTACCATTTCACTGATAATGGGTAACAGTGTAGATGCAGGAAGAACTGATTCATAGGTGTATGGCTTCTTTCAGTTACTAGACACTGGGAAGGTCACTATGTACTAAGGAATGGACATAATACATATGTAGTAAAGATGACCTCGTAGAAACCCGGACATAGACTTTGAAAAACCAAATAACTAATTGTGATATGAATTGTATGATAGTACTTCATCAATCTTAAATTATAATCATTCTAGGTTAGAGAATTTCTGTATGCCACCAACAGAGACCACCTAAAACGTTACAGTGTATCGGACACTTTTTTTTTTTTAATCAACTGGATTCAAAATTCAGTGCTAAATAATTTTATAAAATATCTTTAAAGGAGAGGGTTAGAGGTCTGTTTTTCTGTTACAGAGCGCAAAATCCTTGGCTTCTCTTCATGCACACTGCCACCACTGCATATAATGTTTTTTATTTTTTTGGTTATATCTTGAAATTAACTTACAATATTGTCTGGGAATATAAAATGCATAGGCATTGCTTAGGGTATTGGCTTAGGTTCCCTGACAGGCATTACTGGGCAGCCTTTGGGGACTAGACAGTAGCTGCCCCCCCCTGTTGGTCAGCATCGCAATCAGTATCGATTGCGGTGATTATGGGTTTAAAAATCAAAGTAGAATCAAGTATTTCAGTCAGTCATCGTCCTGCTGTTGATCCTATCATCCTGACATATAAATATAATTTTACAGTAACTACATTCTGCTAATAACGTACCTGTACGATATTTAGCGTTCAGGAGGAAAATGGGTCTGTCACTTAAATATGGTTCCCCACTAAAGTCCACTCAACAAATGCACAAAAATTACACAGACAACTGTTTAATGTTACGGTAAAGTCAATACAGTGGACTCAGGAATGAGTGGATGGTACTGTGGATGGTATTTTTACTATGTATCCCATGGTATATCTGATATAGTAAATAGTTTAAATCAAACTATTAAGAAGAGGCTCTGTAAAGCTAATTGCTTCCTAATAACATTCACCGGTGAAGCTTTCAAATCAATTATTTTTCATTTCCAAAGATAACCAACTTACATCAATTCCTAAAACTTTTCTTCTGAGAACCTAAATTACAGTATAATGAGCTCTGTCCAGAAAACTCACATTCCCCAGCATCTCTTATTAAATCTGATCTGACAGTTATTTTTCCACACATTTCAAACCAATTGCATTAGAGTTTCCCAGCTAGAAAACAGCATTAAACACAATGCGATTTATTCAGAATATTTATAGCCTACTATCTAAAGAAAGTTTTAGGTTAAATTAATTAGAAAAAATTATAGGATAAAATCTTGAAGCGTTGCTGCACATAAATTGTAATTACTATTTAAAAAAAGTAATATTTTCTACATTACCTTATTTAAAAGGTTACAGGATTGCCAATATACTTTTGATAGAGAAGCCTTTTTCTGTGTTTCTTTCATTACCAATGTGATTATGCTGTGGCTTGCCAATTTAAAAAAATAAAATAAAATATTACAGGGTTACAGATGCAGTGGAGATATAGCCTGGCCTCAGTCACTGTTTCTACAAACCGGCTACATCACACTTTTCGTAATACTTTCAGACACTGCTAGACAAAGCTGGATTCAGTGTCAAGACTGCTGTAATCATAGCACTTTATTAGCCAGCAAGCCCCCACCTCCAAAAAGTATTCTAGCTGTATTTGGAAAAAAACATAATAATCTGATCTGATATCACTCAAAGATTGCAACTGCCTTTTGTTTCGATAAGGTTTCACAATTTTTGTATAAATCTCCCAAATCTATGAGATTATTTTCAGTTTAAAAGCAACCTCCCACCTAAACCCCTTTCTTTTGTCTGAAGGCACTTTTACAACGGCCAAGTTTGGCCGCTGCAACGAATGCTAATCAACGAGACAGCTCGTTGATCAGTGCTAGTTTGCTCCTTTCACAAGGAGCTAGCAGGGGATGAGCGATCGTTACTAGGATCACTCATCCCTATACATTTGTATCATGTCGGCAGCACGTCTCCCTGTTTACAGGGAGATGTGCTGCCGACAACGATAATAATTGACACATTTAAAACGATACGATCAGCTGATGAAGGAGCGTTTGCTTGTTCATCTGCTGATAACTACCCTGTTTACACAGGGCAATTATAGGGCGTGAGCGTTCTATGAACGCTCGTTTGCCCAATAATTGACCAGTGTAAAAGGGCCTCAAAGGAACCTGTACTGGTATGTTACACATTTAGCACTCAAAGTAGGATGAACTCTACTATTCTAGTCAGGGCCGGCTCCAGGTTTATGTGGGCCCTTGACACAAACTTAGTAGGCCTCTTTGCGGGGGAACTCATGGCGGCAGTAAAATGGCAGAAAACGTCAGTTTGCGCCCCCATGTAGACGTTAGGCTCTGTTTATGCCCCTACATAGAATTTAGGCCCGCAGTTTGTACCCTAATAAATTTAGTGCCATCTGTAGATAGTGCCACACAGCCCCCCTCCTAGGTAGTGTCACACAGCCCCCTCCCAGGTAGTGCCACACAGCCCCCCTCCCAGGTAGTGCCACACAGCTCCCCCTCCCTGGTAGTGCCACACAGCTCCCCCTCCCTGGTAGTGCCACACAGCCCCCCTCTCTGGTAGTGCCACACAGCCCCCCTTCATGTAGCCTTTGGTATTCCCTTTCGGAGTGGAATCCCCAGCCAGGGCATTGCCGACGTTCTGGCTGGGGATTCTACTTCAGGAGAAACCCCTGACGTCACTGTCCATATATGGACAGTGTTGTCAGGGGCAACCCCAGAGCCATAGTCCCGGGCAGAGCACTACTAGCACTCTGCCTGGGTCCAGGGGCGTAGCTAAAGTCTCATGGGCCCTGGTGCAAGAATTCAGCTTGGCCCCCTTACCCCTCCCCACCAGACCACTGTGCACGCCTATGCCCAGCTGCATTGCCCAACAGACCCCCATGAATGCCCCTACATTATAATGCCCACATAGCTGCACCCACAGTATAATGCCACCACACAGTATAATACCCAACATAGATGCCCCCACACAGTATAATGCCCCCCACAGTACAATGCTGCCCATAGCTGTCCACCACAGTATAATGCTCCCCATATCTGCCCCCACAAAGTATAATGCCCCCATAGATGCGTTCACAGTATAATGCCCCATAGCTGCCCCTACAGTATAATGTCCCCATAGCTGCCCCCACAGTATAATACCCCCAAAGCTGTCCCACACGTTTAATGCCCCCATAGCTGCCCCCACAGTATAATGCCTCAAAGCTGCCCCCACAGTATAATGCCCTCATAGTATAATGCCCCCATAGCTGCCCCCACAATATAATAATGCTCCCCATAACTGCCCCCACAGTATAATGCTCCAATAGCTGCCCCCACAGTATAATACCTCCATAGCTGCCCCCCACAGTATAATGCCCCCATAGCTGCCCCCACAGTATGATGCTCCCCATAGCTGCCCCACAGTATAATGCTCCCCTAGCTGCCCCGCACAGTATTATGCCCCTATTGCTGCCCCCACAATATATTGCCTACCCATAGCTGCCACATACAGTATAATGCCCCCCATACAGTATAAAGACCCCATACAGTATATTGCCCCCCATAGCTGCCACATACAGTATAGTGCCCCCATACAGGATAATGCCCCCCATAGCTGCCACATACAGTATAATGCACCCTCAGCAGCTACCATATGAGCCTCCCTTCCATACCCAGTATAATGCCCCCACATGTATGTACCTAATAGAAAAATAATAACATAATTACTTACCTAGCCCCGTTGCAAAAAAATGTGGGGGAAGAGGGAAGAGAAAGGAAAGCTGGTATAACACTGAACTAAAATGTAACCTTTATTAAGTATATATAAAATTCAACAGTGCACAAGGATACATTTATTACCCTAAAGTGTGTAGGTTGGGTGTCCTCAATTGATAACCAACCTAAGTGAAGTATTAAGATCAAACACTTCTTATATAGAATGTGGCCCTGATGTAGATCACAAAAGTGAATAAATTGGATGGGGGAAGACGAAACATGAGGGCAGGAAGTGTAAGATCATTGGATAAAGTAATGGCCTGGCTCTGAAAAGGTATAATATAACATTAAGGGATAGGATGAGCGGTCCCTTTAGAACACCCAATATACTTTAACACTTCCCACTTGAAAAGTCTTTGTTCTATTATCGAAAGAACTGTAATTGAAAACTTATCAGGTGGGATTGAGGGATAAAGACAAACGTGATTTTGTATAATAGACTCAGCAATACAAAGTAGCAATACTATGCTGAGAGTGAAAGCAATTGAAGTATGCACTGATGGTAGGTATTGAGCTGAGTATTGACAGAGCATGTGTAAGCCACACTTACATCAAAAAATACATTACATTGCATAGGCCACTTATTGGTATAGTGACACCCCAGTTGAGGTAGACGCTGATAATATTAGAATTTGACTGTGGTCAGCAATAAATTTGTCAGCTAGAAGTAACCATGCAATGCAACAGGATTTTACAAAGTGTCCGTAATAAACACATTGAGTACTGTTATGTTTAAGAAGCAGTGGCTGAGCGTGTCGCTTAGCTATCCCCGTTCCCACGACGGGTAGAGGATCCATTTCCTCCTCTGCACTGTGCTGTAAGTGACTCAGCGCAGACAGGCGCGATGGCGTCACAACATCGCACCTGACTGCGCCAAGCTGCTCGCGCAACAGTGAATGCTGGAGAAAGGCTCCAGCATTGAAGCCAACTGAATGTGCGTCCTTTCGGGTGCAGAGTCAGTTGGAAGCGGGACCAGCGTTTACAGCGCTGTGTGGCAACGGGCCCCCCAGGCTTAGGGGCATGGTCGCAGTTGCGACTTCTATAGCTACTCCACTGCCTGGGACACTGCTCTGCTCCTGACAACACCGTCCATATATGGACAGTGATGCCATAGCGACGGCATCGTCAGCACCTGGCGGCCAAGTGGGCCCCCCCAAGTTTAGTGGGCCCCGGCACTTGCCCGAATTTGCCGGGTGCTGACGCCAGCCCTGATTCTAGTTCCGAGCTACATCTGTAGTAAACCATTACAGGATTAGAGTAAAAATATTTATTCAATGTTTATACAATTTAGGTGTACATATGCCATGAAGCAATACATTGCATTTAAAAATAAGTACAGTTCACTTTTTTTTTCAGAAAATATACTCACTTACATTAGCAGTTTTATTATAGTTTTTCCATTGAAAATCTAAAGTGAATGTTTATCTGGAGAAACATTTTATTTTTTTAAGGCAAAACAAGGAACGCAAACTAAACAGAAGAAATGTATATTAAAAAAAGGCCTTATGGTTCTGTGCTCGTCGATCCAATTCTGGTTTTGGCTTACAAAATGCAGGCGAAACCCAGCCTTAGAGTATGTTCAGACGCTTAGCAAAAAACGTCTAAAAATACGGAGCTGTTTTCAAGGGAAGACAGCTCCTGATTTTCAGACATTTTATATTCAGTCGTGTTTTTTGCTGCGTTTTTAATGGCCGTTTTTGGAGCTGTTTTTCTATAGAGTACCAAAAACGGCTCCAAAAACGTCTCAAGAAGTGACATGCACTTCTTTTTCACTGGCATTTTTTACGCGGCCGTTTTTCAAAACGGCCGTGTAAAAAAACGGCCCATCGGAACAGAATGCCGTTTTTCCCTTTGAAATCAATGGGCAGATGTTTGAAGGCTATTACGGCCCGAAAAACGGCCGAAAATAGTCAGTGTGAACGTATCCTTAGTGTTTAATTTCCTTGCAGTTCCACCACAGGGTAAATTAAAGAGGCTCTGTCACCACATTATAAGTGCACAACCAATGCGGAGGACAACCAAAATACCCCTTTGAAAGTCATATAAAGTAAATTACTTTAATAAATATATAATATATAGGGGAAGGGCATACAAAGGTGAATACCCATGAATACTGGTAACATTAGCGATAACTCATATAATATGTTAAGAACAACAACCTAAAAGAAATGAGTCAAAGATCGAATTTATAATAAAGAATTAATAATTTTTATTATTGCACAACAAAACAGATAAATGTATTTACTCACAAGTTTAAAAAGACAAGGATGACTACCACAGTGTGGAAAAAGAAGCCAGGCACATGTGTATAATGGGGCTACTATTGTAGGATATGCATGAAAAGGATTTATATGAGAAACCAAGGTGCATAAATAAGTTAATAAATAAATAAATTACTAACACCTGGGTATGTCTATCAAAAGGACTGAATGAGGTCCCAAATGATAGTATATGATAGTACTCATTGGTGTAGCCTAACACATAGTGTTACATAATTCATTAATACAGAGTACACATGCAGCTAAGTGACAGTAGCTTACCCATATTATAACACACTGTTGTCTGGCATCACACCCGACGCGCGTTTCGGCGAAGATTACAGCACATCACTTCTCTGAACAGCACAGCACAGCACAGCAAGATCTCGCTGTAAATGACAGTTTACAGCGTAATCTCGCGAGACAACGCCTGCTGTGCTGTAACTCACAGAGACGCTACAGAAGTGGTCAGGATTCTGAATACACATCACGTCCTGGCTGGAGGTAAGGTATATTCATTGTCAGGACATTGCAGTAATGTTAGTGTATGTGGCTGCACATAGTGATATAGTGGCGGGGATGATGAGGAAGGCTATGATGATGATGTTCTTTTAGACAGGACGTGGGAACCAGGTGACGAGGTGATGACGGCGTCAGGGGAGGAGGGTAGTAGTGGCGGCACTGAAGTCAATCTGCAAAACGTTGCAGCGGTAGGGTCAGCTCAGGAGCCGGTGACGGCGACACTGATGCTGGTGTAGGCTCCCGAAAAAAGCATGCCAGACAAGGGGCAAGCTCGGGTGGTGGTGGTGGTGGTGGTGGTGGACGTAATACTACCTCTTTACGGTACTCTGCCGTGTGGCAATTTTTCTGTACCTTCCCGGAGGATGAAAACATGGCACAGTGCCGTATCTGCAAGCAGAAAGTAAGGCGTGGGCAGGGCAGCAATGTAGGAACTACCGCTCTACGTAAACACATGGAGCGGCATCACAAGGCCATGTGGGACAATCGACATGCCCCACCATCATCATGTACATCTAATGAAGACCCCTCTGCAGCTGCTGCTGCTGCTCCGAGTCCCTGTCATCTAAGTAGTAGCCAGGCCTTATCCACCATGTCGTTGTCATCATCATCATCACTGTCATCTAGTGCTCCTCCTACGTCCCGTCAATTATCCATTACGGAATCGTTGTCCAATAAGCAACAATATATACCCAGTCATCCACTTGTCGTACGGCTTAATTTACACCTGGCTAAGTTGTTGGTGGTGCAGTCGCTGCCGTACCACCTGGTCGACTCCGCCGGCTTCAAGCATTTGATGGCGTGCGCTCAGCCTAGGTGGCGAATACCTAGCCGACATTACTTCTCCAAGACAGCTGTCCCTGCCTTGCACAAGCATGTGGAGGAAAAGGTGTGTCAGTCCTTGCAATTATCCGTGTGCAGCAAGGTACATGCCACCGTCGACACGTGGAGCAGCAACTATGGGCAGGGACAGTACATGTCTTTCACGGCTCACTGGGTCAATATTTTGCAGTCCGATGCACCACCGCAGCAATGCCAGGCATTACCACCTCCACGCTTGTATCTTTCTGGTTCAACTCCGGACACCATGCGCCTACCATCCTCCTCCTCCTACTCCTCCTCCTCGCCTTCCTCCTTGGAGGTCTTCCCGTCCCCGACAGGACACAGCGTATCTTCCACTCCACCTCCCTCCTCTTTTCATAGGTGCAAGGTGAAGCGCCACAACGCTGTCTTACACCTGCTGAGCCTGGGCGAGAAAAGCCACACAGGGCAGGAGCTGCTGCTGTGCATCAAGGAGGAAATCGCACGCTGGCTGTCTCCTCTGAAACTCACACGGGGCAATGTTGTCTCTGATAACGGGAAGAACGTTGTGGCTGCACTGCGTCTAGGTCACCTGACACACGCTCCTTGCATGGCACATGTGATCAATCTGGTCATAACACGCTTCTTAAAGTCATATGTTGGTTTGAAGGGTGTGCTGGCCATGTCCAGGAGGGTTTGGGTTCGCTTTAGACGTTCGTATGCATTTAAGCACGCCCTCCTGGACTTGCAGCGTCAAAACAATCTCCCAGAACACAGCCTGATTTGCGACGTTCCTACACGCTGGAATTCCACCCTGCACATGTTGGACCGTCTGTACGAACAGCGGAAAGCCGTGAATGATTTCCTGATGCAGCAGACGGGCAGCGTTTGGAGCCAGTGTAATTTCGAGCTAAGGCACTGGCAGCTTTTTAGAGACGCATGTCGCGTTTTGAGGCCCTTTGAAGAGGCCACACGATTTGTGAGCCGTGACGCTAGCGGAATGAACGATGTTATGCCGCTGATATTCATAATGGAGCAGACGCTCACAGCGATGATTCAGCAAAGGATGGAGGAAGGATCACATCTGGCTATGGATGTTGAGGAGGAGGAGGATGAGGATGAGGAAACAGGACGTGAAGAGGAGCTGGATTTGGAGATGGAATCACAGGAAGGGATAGGGGACGAGGCAGCCGCACAACATGACAGTGATGGTGGTGATGACGAGTCTGACGACGACCTTGGTGATGGACAACCATGGCAGTATGGGGCGGAGATGGAACCAACCGGGCCCTCTGAAACGCTGGCCAGGAAGGCGAGCTGTATGCTTCGTTACTTGCGCGCTGACTGTTGTATTGTTAGCATGAAGCAAAGAGATGAGTACTGGATAGCCACACTTTTAGACCCTCGGTATAAAGCCAGAATGGGGGATTTTTTTGCGCCTTCCGAGAGGGAGGCAAAATTGGCTTATTATCGAGAGAAGCTATGCAGCCAGCTTGTCACGGCTTTCAAACGGCAAACACCTGCTGCAAGCATGTCTGACCGGGGGGCCACTCTCCGCTCCCCACTGTCTCATCGTTCCACCGCCTCTAGCAGAGCTACCTCTGCAACAGGCGGCGGCAGCGGCAGCAGCAGCAGCCAATTCAGTTTGGAAAATATGATGACAACATTTTTACATCCAATACCCCGACCTGACACACATCGTAGTCACCAAAGGGATGTTCACCATCACCAGGTGCAGCACCTAAACAACCAGGTTCACTCGTACCTGAACTGTGCCCTTTCTCCGTCAGAAATGCTGATCCCAGACCCCATGGACTTCTGGGTCAGCAGATTGGATCATTGGCAAGAACTGGCCCAGTTTGCCATGGGTGTACTGTCTTGTCCACCCTCCAGTGTAGCGTCAGAGAGGGTATTCAGCGCGGCAGGGGGCTTTGTCACCCCTAAGTGAACAAGATTGTCCGCCAACAGCTTGGAAAATCTCACGTTTCTGAAAATGAATCAAGCGTTCATCGGTGAGGATTTTAAAACCCCTGTGCCTGATGCCACTGATTAGATCTGACATTGCTGCTGCTGCTGCTGCCGCTGCCGTCTGCTACTGCCGCCTGCTACTGCGGGATTCTGTCCTGTCCACTCTTTTTTTAATGTGCCGCTGTTGGTGCTGCTACTACTTCTACCACCAATCCACCCCCAGTGTCGTCTGCTACAAGCAGGCATGCCTCACCACAGGGCTTTGTCCTGTGACTGTCCAGTCTCTTTTTTTTAATGTGCTGCTACTACTACTACTACTACCACCCTTGCTGTCTGTGTTGGCTACCTCTACTACCACCAATACACCTCCACTGCCGTCTGCTACAAGCAGGCCTGCCCCACCACAGGGCTTTGTCCTGTGACTGTCGTCCAGTCTCTTTTTTTAATGTGCTGCTGCTACTACTACCACCCTTGCTCTCTGTGTTGGCTACCTCTACTACAACCAATACACCTCCACTGCCGTCTGCTACAAGCAGGCCTGCCCCACCACATGGCTTTGTCCTGTGACTGTCGTCCAGTCTCTTTTTTAATGTGCTGCTACTACCAGTCTACCACCCTTGCTGTCTGTGTTGGCTACCTCTAATACCACCAATACACCTCCACTGCCGTCTGCTACAAGCAGGCCTGCCCCACCACAGGTCTTTGTCCTGTGACTGTCGTCCAGTCTCTTTATTTAATGTGCTGCTACTACCAGTCTACCACCCTTGCTGTCTGTGTTGGCTACCTCTACTACCACCAATACACCTCCACTGCCATCTGCTAAAAGCAGGCCTGCCCCACCACAGGGCTTTGTCCTGTGACTGTCGTCCAGTCTCTTTTTTTAATGTGCTGCTACTACTAGTCTACCACCCTTGCTGTCTGTGTTGGCTACCTCTACTACCACAATACACCTCCACTGCCGTCTGCTACAAGCAGGCCTGCCCCACCACAGGTCTTTGTCCTGTGACTGTCGTCCAGTCTCTTTTTTTAATGTGCTGCTGCTACTACTACTACCACCCTTGCTATCTGTGTTGGCTACCTGTACTACCACCAATACACCTCCACTGCCACCCGTCTGCTACAAGCAGGCCTGCCCCACCACAGGGCTTTGTCCTGTGACTGTTGTCCAGTCTCTTTTTTTAATGTGCTGCTACTACTACTACCACCCTTGCTGTCTGTGTTGGCTACCTCTACTACCACCAATACACCTCCACTGCCGCCTGTCTGCTACAAGCAGGCCTGAGGCCTGCCCCACCACAGTGCTTTCTCCTGTGACTGTCGTCCAGTCTCTTTTTTTAATATGCTGCTACTACTACTACCACCCTTGCTGTCTGTGTTGGCTACCTCTACTACCACCATCAATACACCTCCACTGCCGTCTGCTACAAGCAGGCCTGCCCCACCACAGGGTTTTGTGCTGTGACTGTCGTCCAGTCTCTTTTTTTAATGTGCTGCTACTACCAGTCTACCACCCTTGCTGTCTTTGTTGGCTACCTCTACTACCACCAATACACCTCCACTGCCGTCTGCTACAAGCAGGCCTGCCCCACCACAGGGCTTTGTCCTGTGACTGTCGTCCAGTCTCTTTTTTTAATGTGCTGCTACTACCAGTCTACCACCCTTGCTGTTTGTGTTGGCTACCTCTACTACTACCAATACACCTCCACTGCTGTCTGCTACAAGCAGGCCTGCCCCACCACAGGGGTTTGTCCTGTGACTGTCGTCCAGTCTCTTTTTTTAATGTGCTGCTACTACCAGTCTACCACCCTTGCTGTTTGTGTTGGCTACCTCTACTACTACCAATACACCTCCACTGCCGTCTGCTACAAGCAGGCCTGCCCCACCACAGGGTTTTGTGCTGTGACTGTCGTCCAGTCTCTTTTTTTAATGTGCTGCTACTACCAGTCTACCACCCTTGCTGTCTTTGTTGGCTACCTCTACTACCACCAATACACCTCCACTGCCGTCTGCTACAAGCAGGCCTGCCCCACCACAGGGCTTTGTCCTGTGACTGTCGTCCAGTCTCTTTTTTTAATGTGCTGCTACTACCAGTCTACCACCCTTGCTGTTTGTGTTGGCTACCTCTACTACTACCAATACACCTCCACTGCTGTCTGCTACAAGCAGGCCTGCCCCACCACAGGGGTTTGTCCTGTGACTGTCGTCCAGTCTCTTTTTTTAATGTGCTGCTACTACCAGTCTACCACCCTTGCTGTTTGTGTTGGCTACCTCTACTACTACCAATACACCTCCACTGCCGTCTGCTACAAGCAGGCCTGCCCCACCACAGGGGTTTGTCCTGTGACTGTCGTCCAGTCTCTTTTTTTAATGTGCTGCTACTACCAGTCTACCACGCTTGCTGTCTGTGTTGGCTACCTCTACTACCATCAATACACCTACACTGCCGTCTGCTACAAGCAGGCCTGCCCCACCACAGGACTTTGTCCTGTGACTGTCGTCCAGTCTCTTTTTTTAATGTGCTGCTGTTACTACTACTACCACCCTTGCTGTCTGTGTTGGCTACCTGTACTAACACCAATACACCTCCTGCTACAAGCAGGCCTGCCCCACCACAGGGCTTTGTCCTGTGACTGTTGTCCAGTCTCTTTTTTTAATGTGCTGCTACTACTACTACCACCCTTGCTGTCTGTGTTGGCTACCTCTACTACCACCAATACACCTCCACTGCCGCCTGTCTGCTACAAGCAGGCCTGAGGCCTGCCCCACCACAGGGCTTTGTCCTGTGACTGTCGTCCAGTCTCTTTTTTTAATGTGCTGCTGCTACTACTACCACCCTTGCTGTCTGTGTTGGCTACCTCTACTACCACCAATACACCTCCACTGCCGTCTGCTACAAGCAGGCCTGCCCCACCACAGGGCTTTGTCCTGTGACTGTCGTCCAGTCTCTTTTTTTAATGTGCTGCTGCTACTACTACTACCACCCTTGCTGTCTGTGTTGGCTACCTGTACTAACACCAATACACCTCCACTGCCGCCCGTCTGCTACAAGCAGGCCTGCCCCACCACAGGGCTTTGTCCTGTGACTGTTGTCCAGTCTCTTTTTTTAATGTGCTGCTACTACTACTACCACCCTTGCTGTCTGTGTTGGCTACCTCTACTACCACCAATACACTTCCACTGCCGCCTGTCTGCTACAAGCAGGCCTGAGGCCTGCCCCACCACAGGGCTTTGTCCTGTGACTGTCGTCCAGTCTCTTTTTTTAATGTGCTGCTGCTACTACTACTACCACCCTTGCTGTCTGTGTTGGCTACCTGTACTAACACCAATACACCTCCACTGCCGCCCGTCTGCTACAAGCAGGCCTGCCCCACCACAGGGCTTTGTCCTGTGACTGTTGTCCAGTCTCTTTTTTTAATGTGCTGCTACTACTACTAGCACCCTTGCTGTCTGTGTTGGCTACCTCTACTACCACCAATACACCTCCACTGCCGCCCGTCTGCTACAAGCAGGCCTGAGGCTTGCCCCACCACAGGGCTTTGTCCTGTGATTGTCCAGTGTCTTTTAATGTGCTGCTTCTACTCACCCTTGCCAATAAAAAGGGTAAATTTTTGGAGGGCTTGTGAAAAGCCATTGCTTGTTGCTTTTACATCCATGTATGGAAGAACCCCGGCAGGCATCTGCCAAAAAAAAGGGTCAATTTTTGGAGGGCTTGTCAAAAGCCATTGCTTGTTGCTTTTACATCCATGTATGGAAGAACCCCGGCAGGCATCTGCCAAAAAAAAGGGTCAATTTTTGGAGGGCTTGTGAAAAGCCATTGCTTGTTGGCTTGTTGCTTTACATCCATGTATGGAAGAACCCCGGCAGGCATCTGCCAAAAAAAAGGGTAAATTTTTGGAGGGCTTGTGAAAAGCCATTGCTTGATGCTTTTACATCCATGTATGGAAGAACCCCGGCAGGCATCTGCCACCATAAAGGGTACAGTTTTTGAGGGCTTGTCAAAAGCCATTGCTTCTTCTTTTACCACCTTATATGTATGAACCCTGGCAGGCATCTGCCGCCAAAAATGGTTAATTTTTGTTCCTTTTTTAACAATTCATTAAGCATACAACATGCACAAGTGCAGTGGTTTCTGTTAGTTATCACCATGTCCCATCCGTTTTCCTATAGCCATACATGTTGGCGTAACTTTGACACTAACTTTGCCTTAAAGATAGCTCAAAAGTACTTGGATACACTCATGGGTGACCTAAGAGTGTTATACAGGGCTTCTAGGGCTTTTAAACAGTGTTATACACGATTTTTAGGGGCTTTCTTGTATTACAGGTTCGGTCAGAACTAGTTCGGTCCGAATCGGACCTTTTCACGAAATTCGGCGAACCTGCCGAACCGAACTTTTCATAAGTTCGCTCATCTCTAGTTATGATCTGTACAGTATATACTATTTTAAACTTTTGGTTTTAATGTTAACATGAATATTTTCACATGAAATATACAAGGCCTATTGCTCTTATCTCATGTAATCTCAAAATCCACCTTTTCATTTTATTAAATTCATGTGAAAAATGTTGCCTGACACTAAAATGTGATTCTTTTCTTTCTTGCAACATTTAAAAACTCCTACTTTGTTCTAAAATAATGTCTCCAGTCTTTTATCTGCCATTCTATTCAGTCACCTCAGTTTTTCCCAAACAGATCTTAAACATTTAACACTCAGTTTGACCTGGCTCTCCTAAAATTACCCCTCTCCAGCTTGGAGCACTGCTTGCAACAGTAGTCTATTCTTTGCAAGGTCTGCATTGATCTGCCCTACTTTCCTGTTATCTATTACTTTACGATTATGCCTTCCTCTCTCAGATTTTTTGGGCCATACTAATCTGTACATTCCCATAGTTTCTTCTTTCAGCCACTGCAGTATTTTATTGAAAACAGCAGATGTTACATGACATTTTAAAAATTTTGTTCACACAATGCGTCTAGAAACTCTGATTGGCTATTGAACAAAGTACTTGATATCAGCATTTTATGGAACCATAGTTGGCAACACATTCTAATTAAAAATAAAGGCATTTTCATTTATTTTTCATTTGAACAGAGATATAAATAAAGCATCTTGAATATCTTACTAAAACAGGTAATTGCAAGCCATTTGTGATTCTGTAGAGGGAACCTGCTAGTTAATTAAGTCCTGTGATTACAGCAGCCTTGGTCCTGATTCAAGCAATGTGTAGGACAGTGCAAGATTAAAGGCCACATGTGTCTGGAGCTGAAAATTATGAAGAACCTATTGTGAGGAGCACCATGCCACCAAGGGGGGGGTACCAAAGCAAAGCTCATTACGTAAATACTGTATCAGATTAAATGAATATGGTTCCAGAACTAAGCCCAGTACATAAACACTGTATCAGAAACAAACTTAGCTCATAAAAATTGTACCAGAATTAAGGTCGGTACTAGAGCTAAGTGCAGTTAATAAAAATGGTACCAGAACAAAGATAAATAAAGAGATGAATTATGAAGTCTGTGTAACCTCTGATGTGTAATACTCAGTTTGTATCATATGAAACTACAGCTCCCATTATGACTTGAACACTGGTAACACCCCTTGCACACGACCAAGTTCGAACCAAGAAAAATGGTTCGAGTGTCCGCCGCATTACCGCGGTACAGGTGAATGGGGCTCCTGGCATCATTGATATTTTGTGATGCTAGGAGTCTCTGCCTCCCCACGGAACTGCTGTTCTATACTGTATCATTTTGTTCAGTATGGAACAGCAGTTTCGTGGGGAGGCCGGGACTCCTAGCGTCATAAAATGTCTTTGATGCCAAGAGTCCCGTTCACCTGTACCGCGTTCGGGCTGGGAAATGGGCCAACACTCGGACAGTTTTTCACGGCCCGACTCAGTCGTGTGCAAGGCTATGCTAGGAATTGTAATTTATGAACAAGAATGGTTTCCATCATCTTGCTGACCTTATGAGTGAATCCAGAACTGATTCAATGCAGTCCGAGGCAAAATAAACTATAGCATTCAGTGAGTCACAGGGGACATCTGTTTGGAGTCATTCTTTTCTCTATTCGTCCCAGACCGCCATGATGACAACTCATGTCTGCAGTGTTTACCGCTCAGATGTCTTGGTCTCCTCATCTTTTCACTTTGTCACCACCTTACATAGCAGATGGTCTACTGCCCCCAATACCATGGCTGCTGCTGCCCTAGTATTGTGCCTGCTACTACCCTCCTACTGTGTCATGCTGCTACTGCAGCAATAATACTGCTTCTTTATTAGATAGTATTCCCATAGTGGTACCTTTCATAGTGTCACACATAGTAGCCCTAATAATAGTGCTGCACATAGCACCCTGTAAAATAGTACCAGACAAAGGTTGCCACGATAATCGTGCCATACAGACAGTTTCCACTAAATCCATGCCTCATATTAAGTGCCCCTGAAACTCCCGTCCCCAAAAGGTATGATGCAATTCTGCATGACGACATATAAAAAAAGGGCTCCTTTGTATTTGTCACGGTCGGTGGGTATGTGAACCCACTAGGCAACACCGCCGTAGTGGGAAGGCAGCTGGCCAAGCAACAGAGCACCCAAACAATACAAAGTCCCACGCTAGGGCACCTGAATAGTCCAGACAGTGGCCGAGGCTTTAACACAGATGGAGGTGGGTGCAGCAGGTTACACCAGATGTGGCGGATGACAGCAGGGGCAGCAGGTTGTGCCAGACGTGTTGGATAACACTGGATGTAGCAGATGACACTGGACGTGGCAGATGACAGCAGGTGCAATAGGACACGACTCCAACACTAACAGGCTCAGGAACAAGGACACAGCACGGGATACAGGTAGCAGGGCATGGGTAACAACAGGAACAGGATAACACTATGTAACCATTTGCAAGACTGACATGGGAATACTAACAATGCTCAGGCAATGAGTGAAGGGGCAGGGCTCTTCTTATAGTCCAGGGTGATCTGGGAGCAATCAGTCAAATCTAAAACATGTGTATGCTCTGGCCAATTAAGGCCGGGAACGAGCTTGAGAGCACACCCTAGTGTTCACTGCAGGACAGGACGGCCGCATGTGCTTGCATCTCTGGGGAGGAAGACGTCTGCAGGATGATAGGAGTCTGCGGTCTGCGACCGTGGACGTTACAGTATCCCCCCTCTTACGCCCTGTTTTCTTGGACCAGAACGAGAGAGGAACTTCTTAATGAGGGTACAGCCAGACCTAGGTACCCGGAAGAAACTGGGGATTCTCTCTTCTCCTTGTGTCTGCCTTTCGCTTCACGCAGTCGACCGCCAGCAGAATAGAGGATTAGGTTTTCTGCCAGATCTGTAGGAAGTCCCTGAATGCAGAGTCAGCTGCGGGCACCTACATCATAACTGACAGCAGGAGAGGGATTTGTGGGTGTTAACCATAAATGATGAAGAATGGTGTGGTTCTTGTGTACTCGCTTGTATAATTGTTATAAGAGAACTCAGCCCATGGAAGAAGTTGCACCCAGTCATCATGCTGCCTGGAGATGAAGTGTTGTAGGTAGTTCTCCATGATCTTATTGATCCTTTGACCATTAGACTGGGGATGGTAGGCTGAGGCAGGTGCGTAGCTAGGGGAGGGTAGGCGGGGCATGTGCCCCGGGCGCAACCCGGAACTCGGCCCATGGAAGAAGTTGCACCCAGTCATCATGCTGCCTGGAGATGAAGTGTTGTAGGTAGTTCTCCATGATCTAATTGATCCTTTGACCATTAGACTGGGGATGGTAGGCTGAGGCAGGTGCGTAGCTAGGGGAGGGTAGGCGGGGCATGTGCCCCGGGCGCAACCCGGTGGTAGGGAAGGGGGGGCGCCGAAGAGCAGCTGATCGCTGCTGATAGGCGCCCCGTATGTCGGACACCTGCAGCAGCTTTAGGAAGAGCCAGGAAATTACGGCGTTCTGACTGGGGTCTGTGACGGCCAGGGAGTGGACCAGTCCAGTCACCTGACTTGTCACCTGACCTCAAATCAGTGACATGAGGTCAGATGAGACTCAGGTCAGGGGACAGGTCCACTCCCGTGCTGCAGCCTTCCAGTTCTGCTGTTACACATGCCGAGAAGCAGAGAGGAAGCTCCGCCCACAGCCCGTCCTGACCTGTGATGCTGTCAGCAAGGAGACATGGCGAGTGTCTGTGTGTTTATGTGTGTGTAGTGTGAATACAGTGTTTGTCTCTGTTTTTGTATGTGTATATGTTACAGTGTGTGTGTGTGTATGTGTATGTGTGTGTGTGTGTGTGGTGTGTCTCTGTCTGTCTGTGTCTCTTACATCTACTACATTATCTGTAGCTATCTGTGATGTTACATAGGACTGCAGGTAACATCTACTACATTATCTACTACATTATTAGTGGGTGTATTTTTACTTTCGACCAAGTGGGCGTTGTACAGAGGAGTGCATGACGCTGACCAATCAGCATCATGCACTCCTCTCCATTCATTTACACTGCACTAGCGATATAGTTATATCACTATGTGCAGCCTCATACACAAGCCCTAACATTACTACAGTGTCCTGATAATGAATACACATGACCATCCAGCCTGGACGTCATGTGTACTCAGAATCCTGACACTTCTGAATCTTTTTTGTGAGATTCCGGCAAGTGAAACGAAATCTCGTTTAGCTCCGTAATCTCGCGAGATTTCATTTCACTTGCCGGAATCTCACAAAAAAGATTCAGAAGTGTCAGGATTCTGAATACACATGACGTCCAGGCTGGATGGTCATGTGTATTCATTATCAGGACACTGTAGTAATGTTAGGGCTTGTGTATGAGGCTGCACATAGTGATATAACTATATCGCTAGTGCAGTGTAAATGAATGGAGAGGAGTGCATGATACTGATTGGTCAGCGTCATGCACTCCTCTGTACAACGCCCACTTGGTCGAAAGTAAAAATTCGCCCACTTGGGCATTAAGAAAGCTCATTAGCATAAACCAAAATCGCTCCTAACGTTGTGAAAATACATCGTTTTTTTAAATAAAAAGCATTACTGTCACCTACATTACAGCGCCCATCTCCTTATGTAGGATATAGGGCACTTATAATGTGGTGACAGAGCCTCTTTAAGGTCTAAAATAGGCTGGTCATTAAGGGGTTAATCGCAGTAGAACTTTACGGACATGCCTCTGATAAGTCGTCTGATCTGGGGAGAAAATCAAAATATCATTGAGATAGACTACAACACAGACATAGAGGAGATGTCGGAGGATATCATTGACGAATTCCTGGAAGACCGCGGGATCATTACACAGTCCGAAGGGCATCACCAGGTATTTGTAGTGCCCATCTCGGGTGTTGAACGCCATCTTCCATTCGTCACCTTGACGGATTCGGATCAAATTATAAGCCCCACGCAAGTCTAATTTTGAAAAAATGCTGGCTCCTCGTATACTGTCAAACAGTTCAGATATATGTGGCAACGAGTATTTGTGCTTGACCGTGATCTGGTTGAGACCACGGTAGTCAATGCAGGGTCGAAGAGATCCGTCTTTCTTTTTAACGAAGAAGAACCCGGCCAGGGAGGAAGACTTTCATATGAAACCCCTCTCCAAATTCTCCTTAATATAGACAGACATGGATTGAGTCTCTGGCAGGTAAAGAGGGCACACCCGTCCATGGGGGAAGAGAGGCATTTGGAACCAGTTCAATGGGGCAGTCATAAGTCTGATGTGGGGGCAGAGTCTCAGCCTCCCTATTGCTGAAGACATCCACAAAATGAGCAAAATGAGGGGGTAATCCTGCCAATGACTGAGGCAGAGGAGGCTGGACAGGATGGATCTGCAACAGACATCGATCGAGACATGTGGAGCCCCATTGGAGAACTTCTCCGGAAATCCAGTCCAGGACTGGGGCATGCAGTCGAAGCCAAGGCAGACCCAGCAGATCAGGATTGATGGCTTTGGGCAAAACAAGAAACAAAATCAGTTCTGAATGAAGGACTCCAACTTGGAGCCTCAGCGGCTTGGTCTCAGATACAAACGGATCGGGCAAAGGCAGTCCATTAACTAAGGCAACAGCCAAAGATGTCTCCACAGGAACTGTGGGCAACTGGAGACAATCTACTAGATCCTTTTCAATTAAGTTGGCCGCGGACCCGGAGTCCAGATAGGCAGAAACCCGGTGCGTCTTCCTGCCGGACATTATGGTCACAGGAATTGCACCTTTTATTTGGTACTATTCCGCCTAGAGTCATCTCTCCAACCAATCCTAGGCACTGGGGTCTCTCTGGCCTCTGGGGACACAAACGCACAACATGGCCTCCGAGGCCACAATACAGACAAAGTCCTGAAGTGCGTCTGAGTTGTGTCTCCTGGGTAGAAAATTTGGCTCGGTCCATGTTCATAGGCTCCTCTGGTGGGACGACTGAAGAGGACAGTAGGGATTGCTGGAAAGTAGAAGCCAGCCTGGGAAAATCTCTTGGGAACGCTCCCGGATCCTCATGTTAACCCGGGTGGCTAGTAGGATGAGATCGTCCAGGGTAAGTGGCAGATCGTGAGCGGCCAGCTAGCCTTTAATCCCAGAAGACAGTCCCTGCCAGAATGTGGCCACCAAAGCCTCATTGTTCCACGTTAGTTCAGCAGCCAGGGTACGGAACTGAATGGCATACTCGCCCACGGAGAGGTCTCCCTGGTGTAGGGTCAGCAGGGATGCAGCAGCAGAAGTAACTCTCCCAGGTCCCTCAAATATCGAACAGAAAGTCCGTAAAAAGCACTGCAATTCACAAGTCTCTGGTCCCTGATGTTCCCACAGAGGATTTGCCCATGCCAGGGCTTTGCCAATAAGGAGAGAGATTATGAATGCAATCCTAGCGTCATCAGAGGAGAAGGACCTGCCATGTAGTCTGAAGTGGATCTGGCACTGATTCAGCAATCCCCTGCAGGACCTCATGTCTCCATCATAGCGAGGAGGTAGTGGCAGGAAGCATAGGGGATCAGCACTGGTACAGAATGAGGTGTAGCAGGAGGAACAGCAGGAATAAGTGCGGTGACGACTGTGTCTTGAGCAACCAGCCAATGTGCACTGGCGTTCACCGATAGGAGGAGTTGGTCTTGCCATGACTGAAGGTTTTGCATCTCTGCCAGCATTGCTTGTGTCGTCAAGGTCTCAGGTTGACCAGCGGGGTCCATGCCCTGAGCATTGTGTCACGGTCTGTGGGTATGTGGACCCACTAGGCCGCACCGCCGTAGCAGGTAGGCATCTGGTCAAGCAACAGAGCACCCAAACAATACAATCTACTGCGCTAGGGTACCTGAATAGTCCAGGCATTTGCCGAGGCTTTAGCACGGATGGAGGTGGGTGCAGCAGGTTACGCCAGATATGGCAGATGACAGCAAGTGCAATAGGACACGACTCCAAAACTAACAGGCTCAGGAACAAGGACACAGCACGGGATACAGGATAAATGTAGCAGGTCACGGGTAACAACAGGAACAGGATAACACTAAGGAACAAATTGCAAGACTGACATAGGAATACTAACAACGCTCAGGCAATGAGTGAAGGGGAAGTGCCCTTCTTATAGTCCAGGGTGATCTGGGAGCAATCAGTCAAATCTAAAAAGGGCCAGTAATGAGCTCGAGCGTGCACCCTAGTGGTCACTGCAGGACAGGAAGGCCACATGTGCTGGCATCTCTGTGGAGGAAGACGTCTGCAGGATGATAGGAGTCTGCGGTCTGCAACCGCGGACTTTACAGTATTGCTGCTGCAACTTCTTTTAAATCAATTGTATTCGCATCCTGAGGACACAGATAAAATTGAACCTAAGTGGGTTGGGGTTCTATTTCTCTGCCGTACTCATTTCAACAACCTATTAGGCAGAACTAGGGAGAATTGGCTGAATCCCACACCTGCACAGAGGAGAGTAACTAGACAGTGCTGGTACTACACACACAATCGGTCACATGACTAGAATGAGGGCGTGGGAGGCATCGAACCCCAGACCAGACTCCCAAATAATTTCAGATCCAAGACCATACCCATATATTAATTTCAGACAGACTCCCTAAGCTAAATCAGACCCCTAAAAAAGAAAAGGGGTTTTCCTAGATTGACATTTTTCACCTATCTACAGTAGAGGCAATATTGTAAACGTCTAATCGCTGGGGACCCCACAGATCACTAGAACGGGGGCCCGAGCCCCTTGTTCCTCCTTATTGCAGGACCGCAACGAGGAGAACTTTGGATGCAGAGGTGGATAAGCATGCGTGTTGCTATTATAATTCTATAGGACTGAATGAAACAGGAGAGCACAGCGCTCAGTCATTTCTGTCAGTCGCATAGAAATCGAATTAACTGGCACACACATACTCGACCGCCACTCTATTTGAGCTCCTTTTCACTGCAGGTGATGCAGTGAGGAAGAAAATGGGGCTTGGTATTTCCTTTAGTTATCGGTGGGGTCCCAGCAATCATACATTTGTCACCTATGGATAGGTAATACATGGCAATCTTGAGTCATCTTCTCTATACCAGACCAGAAAAAAAAAAAAAAGAAACACCAGACCAGACCCCTATATCCCCCCCCCCCACAGACACACTACACTATATAGACATCACACAGACACTACACTTACGGTCCTCTTTCTTTGCGTTGGCTGGGTGCAGGACATGGCAATGTGACTAATATGTCACAAACGTTCCTACACGGGAGAGACTGTCGTATGAATGGTATAAGATTCATAGGTTGGGAGCAGGATGGGATCCACATGAGAGAATCTGTAGGGATAGTGCCAGAGCTGGGGACCTTAAAGGGGTTGTCCAAGATAACATAATATTTTAAATAACACCATTAAATCATTTAAGTTAAAAAAAAAAATACATTTGTAATATACTTACGTTTTCCAAAGTGGCCCCGTTTCCAGATCCTGCCGTCGGGAACTTGATTGTTGACGTCTCTCTCTGCTCCGGCTCTGCCGCTTTGTTGATCTTGAATTCTTGCCGGGTACACGACACGTCACTTGTGACGTGGTGTATATCGGCTTGTTCTGTTGTAACGCGCATGAACAGCAGGGTCCGCGAGAACAGCAGTGACAGCGCATGCGCGTTACTGCATGTGAAGCAGAAGAAGCCGATCTACACCACGTGACAAGTAACGTGTCGTATACCATCCGAGGTCTCTCTGGTGCGAGACCATGTGATCGGGATACGACACGACAGTGGAGGCGGCAGAAAAGGTGACGTCAGCACTCAAGTGACCAGAAGGAAGAAGCAGCCAGAGCGGAGAACAGAAGCAAGATTGCACAGGTAAGTATATTATGCAATTTTTAATATGTGTAATGTATTTCTAAATGTACTTAAAAAAAAAATCTCGGACAACCCCTTTAAGTAAGAAAAGGATAAAATCCATATCAAAATCTGCACATGGTCAAGGTGTTCTCTCTACTTCCTACTAGCTCGGTTAGAAAAGAATATAGCAAGATCACTTTCATCCATCCTAATCACATGTCCAGCTAATCTAATCTTAGTCTATCTTCCTAAATATCACAATGTCATGCTCTTTAAGTTTTGTCTCCTTCAACATCCATATTTGAAAGCAAGGTCATATTTTCTGCAGGAATTTGTCTTATTATCTATGAGGAGTCTCAAGTAATAGGTTTTCATAATAATATAAAAGATTGGAGCTAACAATAACCTAATGGGAAATAATAATCATCATAATAACTCTGTTTGCACACAGGTTTACTAGCATGCATATTCTAATTATAAAGTGCATGCAGCGTGCATTGAGCTCTTGTTCTCAGCTTGGAATGCAGTATATTATTAATGAGTATTATAATACAGTGTATTGCATATCATTATGTTTAATGCCTTTACTCCAAATAAACTCATTGGCAATGTTTTATTAATGTAATGCCTATTAAAAGGACTTGAATTGTCATGGTGTAATGGAGTCAAACATATGACGCTGCTTAGTTTATTGTATTCATAGAAATAATTGAACAATTTTTGTTCTCTCTTGTTAGGGCAAAAGAAAGATGATTAAGTACCTGAAGTATTTACTCTGTGAACCGAATAAAATGCAGGCCAATGTAAAAAGGTTTTTACCTATAATAAGATTGTTTAATAAGGAAGTATCAGACTGCAATAATCTTCATTAAATAATCTGCCCTAAATCTACATTTATTTTTAAGAAGAACTTAAACTTTTACATATATCATTGTAATAACACTTTCTCCAGTCGTCCTCCATGACAGCACCACAGGAGGTTGACTCCACGCCCCAATAAGGACAGGAAACACATTGGGGTTAAAAGCCCCTCCCCATCCTAACTCCATCAGTGTTTTTCCTGGGGCATTGCAGAGAGGTGCTCTGGGAACAGTCTAGTACAGTTTTTAATTTTTCTGGTTAATTTACCACGCAGCGAAGTTCGATAGGTATCCTTCCTCCTCCACTGCTGCTTTGGGTTGGCTGTTCTCCTGTGCCCTTTCGGAGGTTAAGCTGAATGGTCCCAAAGAAACTTTGGCTCCGGTCCTCCATGAGCTCCCCAGCCGTATTCCCAGGGCCTCTTCCGTGTGTATGACGTGTATAGCGTGTAAGTGTGGCCTACTTCCGGAAGGGGCAAATGCGGAAACTGTGAACATTTTAGCAGATTGGAGGCCCTGGAGAAAGATTCCCTCGGATTGGATGAGGAAGGCGCTGATCCCGGCGGCAAGATATAAAAACGCCCTGATCAAGAGGTTCTTTCTACTAAGGTAGGACAAATCATACATGTTTATAATGCCTGAGAAAGAAGGATCCCTCTCCCGCTCTGGTTCTGTAGAGCGCAGTGCAAACCCTGGCCCAGTAAGTATTGCTGTCAGGGGATCTGGGTTTCTTTAGCAGGGGGGTCAATTACTTATATTTACCTTTGTTTCTTGATAGGGTGGCAAAAAGGCCCCCAAAAAATCTAAAGAAAAGACCGATATAACCTGTAAATGGGACATTAGTTCTAAAAAACTACCAGTTGCCCATAAGAAACCACTCTGTCAAGCCTGTACAGAGAAAATTATACGTGAAGAAAAACCCTCTTTAATGGATGAGATAAAAAGCCTTATGCGAGTAGAGATACAGTAGTCTCTAGAAGCTTTCTCGCAATCAAACATGCCCTCCGTTTCCACCCTGGTGGGGAAAAAAAAGAAAGCTAATCCCAGATGATGATTCAGATTGTGACTCTAAAAGCTGTCAGTTCTCTATTCCCGAAGATATGGAGGAAGGGGAATTATCTCATATCATGGTAGAGGATGATGAAGACAGAAAATATTATTTTTCATCAGAATATACAGATGAATTACTTCAGGCCATAAGAAGCACTATGGCGATTGAGGAAATTAAAGAAAGAAGAACAGTTCATGATGAAATATTCACAGGATTAGGAAATAAGAAAAAATATATACAGGTAGCCAAAGGGGCTAGGGGTACAACCCTTCTGTTTGAAGACCTGGGAAATATCTTCAGCCCTTTTAAAAATGAATGTAGCTTCTACCTGTGTAGGCCAATACATGTTTCGTTGGCTAGATCAGCTGAAAGCCCACTTGAGGGAGGGTACCCCTAGTGATGAAATCCTGGCATCCCTTACTTTACTACAACAAGCTACAGGGTACTTAGCTGATGCCTCAGCTGAGTCGGTAAGAGTCGCAGCAAGAACTGCTGTCCTCTCAAACACTGTTAGACGAGCCTTGTTGCTAAAATTGTTGTCGGGGTATACAGTTTCCAAATTGAAACTATGTGCTATCCCGTTAAAAAGGAGAATATGCGTTTGGACCCGCACTGGATAAGTTCCTTGAAAAGGTCTCAGACAATAAAAAAGCTTTACCCGAACCTAAGCAGCCAAAAAAGAAATATTCCTTTTGGCCTTCCAAAAGTCAGTCCCAAGACTATAAAGATAAAGGAAAGTCAGGGAGATGGAGTTACCCAAAAGGTGGCAAGGGAAGAGATATTTTCCTTAATGCCAACCGACAAAATGCAGATAAACAGTGACGTCAAAGAAGAATCTCAAAATTTTACAAGAAATGGGAAAACATTACTACAAACACCTGGATCTTAAATACAGTTCAAAATGGATCCAAAATAGAATTTTCTTCATATCCCCCGGGAAAATTTGTCACTACAAATCTACAGACCCCTTTTCTTCAAAAGGAACTGCAAAACGGAATCCTAAAGTTCCTTCAGATGCAAGAAATTTTACCAGTTCCTCAAGAAGAGGAGGATTAAGTCATTATTCTCGCCTATTTTTGTTTAAAAAAAACAGACGGATCTTTCAGGACAATAATAAATCTAAAACCGTTAAACTAATTTGTATCCTACCATCCTTTCAAGATGGAATCAATAAAATCAACAATCCCACTGATTGTGAAAAATCACATGATGGCCATGATTGACCTTCAGGATGCCTTTTACCACATACCTATTCATCCCCGATATCAAAAATTTCTAAGACTTGCAATCATTCAGAATCGAAAGATACAGCACTTCTAGTTTTCCTCCCTTCCGTTCGGGATTTCTTCCTCCCTAAGGATCTTCACAAAGTTAATGGTGGAGATAGTGGCTTATTTAAGGAAACAAGAAATAAATATTGTTACTTATTTAGAGGATTTTCTCATTGAGGCTCATGCATTACCCCACTTGCAGATTCACCTAAAAAAAAAGACCTGCCAGGTTCTTCAGAACTTAGGCTGGATCATAAATTCCCAAAAATCTGATTTTCATCCATCAAGACAAAAGGTATTTTTAGGGGTTCTACTAAACTCCCAAAAACAAACATATTTTTTTTTACCTCAGGACCAAGAGACTTCAACTTTTCCAGAAAATAGCTTCCTTTCGGTAACTAAGAAGAGTCTCATTGAGAAACGCCATGTCAGTAGTAGGGTCCATGACAGCATATATTCAGTCAGTGGCATGGTGTCAAGCTCATACCAGATCTCTGGAAAAGAAGATTCCTCTTTCCAGTTATGTGACATCTTCTATCCTCTGTTGGATAATGCCGAAAAATCTGAAAAAAGGGGTTTTGTGGCATCAATTTCCAGTATTATCAGTGGCCACCGACACCAGCAAAAGGGGCTGGGAAGCGCTGGTACTACGGCAAACATTCCAAGGTATTTGGGACCCGACAGTCTCTCACCGATCCTCAAACTTCCGGGAGTTAATTGCAGTTTGATAACCCCTGAAAGCATTAAGTCATCTAACTGCGGGGTCTCATGTTCGAGTCTATTCAGACAGCATGACTACTGTAGCTCATTTACGTCACCAAGGGGGCACAAGACATCAAAGTCTTGAATCTTTATCAGCAAAAATATTTTTGGGGACAGAATTGCACCTACTATCCCTGACAGCCATTCATCTCAAGGGCTCATGCAATATACAGGCCAATTTTCTAAGCAGGAACAATCTGAATCAAACCGAATGGAGCTTAAATGATCAAGTCTTCCAGTTAATCACCCAGAAATGGGGGTGTCCTCAAATAGATCTCTTTGCATCCCACAGAAATCACAAAGTCCCTCTTTTTTCTCTCTAAACCCAAAAGATGCCTCAGTAGGGGTGGACGCACTACCTCACAAATGGGATTGCCCTCTAGCCTACGCCTTTCCTCCCTTTTCCCTGCTACCCAGGGTCCTACAGAAGATGCTGAGAGAAAAAATAGATTTAATCTTGGTGGCTCCCTTTTGGCCCAAAAGTAGCTTATTGGTGGGGGGATGTATGGCACTGTCTACAAGGGGGAGGTGGGGGCTGTATGGCACTGTGTACAAGGGGGAGCTGGGGGGATATGGCACTATCTAAAGGAAGGCTGTAGGGCACAATCTACAGAGGGGCACTATCTACAGGGGGGCTGTGTGTGGCAGCCAGGGGAGGGGGGCATTATACTGTGTGGGGGCCACTAAGCAGACATTATATTGTGTAGGGGTACTACATGGGGCAATATACTGTGTGTGGCAGCCAGGGGAGGGGTCATTATACTGTGTGGAGGTCACTAAGCGGACATTATACTGTATAGAGGCACTACAGAGGGCATAATACTGTGGGGGCACAATTAGAGGACAGAATACTGTGTCCTTGGAGGGGTTATAATATATTATCATTATACTGTATGGGGGAGCTAAAGGGGTATTACACTGTGGGGGGCATTATAATTTTTTTATGAGGCATTTTTTATATGATGGGGATTGGGCACCGAAAGATAATTTTGCACGGGGCGCCATCTATCCTAAGGCCGGCCCTGTCATTACCCACCACAGGTTTGAAGGCTATGTAAACCTTTGAATGTGGTTTTTGTTGTTTTACCAGTCTGTTTGGTGCTACTTTGTAAATACTTTTTATTAAAAATGATGTTTACTTTATGAGATACAACTTCTTTGTATCCTGCATACTGAGCAGCTGTATCATGCATTGAAACCTTTATCTGTCAGGTCAGTGGGAGTGACGGGTTCAGTGTCAGCGGGTCCTGCGTGTCCCTGTTCATAATCTAGATTTGATCGATAACAGGTGGATCCTGACCCGCCAACACTGAACCCGTCAGTCCCCTGGAGCACGATACAGCTGCTCTGTATACAAGATACAAAGCAGCTGTATTTCCAAAAGTAAAAATTATTTTTAATAAAAAGTATTTTTCAAAGTTTCATAACACACACTAATAAACTTTTTTTGAATAAAAAAAAAGAGGTGTACATAGCCTTTAAGATCTCTCCCCCTCTGTGGTGTTATAGGTAATATCATCAAAAGTAGGTTATTAGGAGGTCAGTTCATAACTCCTCCTGACACAGAAGATACATCTGATTTACATAAAAAATGCAGATCTTTGGCCATCAAAGGATGTCCACTGTGTGACAAATGTTTAATTGGCCCTTTACTCACCAAGGTGCGAGATGTGTTGATTAAGAATTTGTCACCAGGCCTTAGATAGCATTCTCACCTAGGGCTGGATGTAATTGCCCACACATCCTGACCAAACATCTAAAGCTATGCAAATGGTTGCCTGTGAAGTGTCTGCCATGTGGACCAGGAGAAACATGTAACAATGGCTTATGTTCAAAGAAAGTATGATACATCAAGGCAAACCCCATCATAATTGATGTTTGTAGTAACCCACATAGCTAGTTATGATCAGGGGAAATAGCCCTCATATATATGTCAAATTCAAATCACTACCCCCAGAGGAACTACCTTGAATTGGCTGTTGGCTAAAAACATGGGCCTATTATAGTGTTGTTTGATATGCCCTGGTTGGTAAATGTCTGCACAGGTGAATGCAGGTAATATTATATTTCTAGGGGATTCCTGTAAGAACACATGACCACTTTTATGTGTCTCTATAGAAATACAACTGTGTAATGGGAGGCGTATGCTTCATTATCATATGAACAGCCTCCTCTCAGTGACATCACCAGCAAGTGGACTGGGGGGATAAAACTGGGTTTAAAATGCCAGGAGAAGTGAGGGTCAGTGTTAGTCGTTGAGGATCCATATCTCAGTTGGAGTGACTGGCCATATTTTCAGCTGTCCCCACAGCCAGGATATCACTGCTGTACATCAGTAAGGTTTTGTTCTGTTTCTTTTATCCCTTTTATTTTCATAAACTGTTTGAATGCATTGTAACTGTATGTATATTTTTCATCTTTTAATCTGACAACTATTTTTTGTATTGCACTGCACTATTGTGTATTAAATTAGAAATATTTATAAGTCTCTTCCTTGTAGTCTTACAGAACTTAATCTTCCGAAGGTGAGGAACGTTACCTGTATTTTGTGTTCCATTTAGATAATCTGGTATTGTAACTGGTGTAAGGGAACATAGAGACGTAGGCCCCTATTGCCTAGATAAGTATAGGTGGTGGTAGCATACTGTGGTATAAATTATTGGGGTATTGGAAACCTATGTGAGTGGGTGGGCGTGGATTTATGTGATAAATTAATTCGCTCAGTAGTGTAGTTCACCCCTGTGACGTGACCTGAGATCGGCGATCGTCTCAGATTGGTGGCATAGCGGTGGGATAGTGTTATTGTCATTTACACTGTTAAAGGGAATGTGTTGCCAGAAAAACATGTTTTTTTTTTTTTTAATTAAACATTTAGTGTGTAGGTGATTAAACATTGTTCAATTTTTTTTTATTTTTTTCACGAGTCAGGAAATATTATAAATTAGATTCTAATTTATAATATTTCCCATTGCTGGTCACTAGATGGAGCTATTCCCAAAATTGCAGCATTGCAAAATTGGGTAAAAAGCCCTCGCTCTAGTGAGCTCTCAGCATCCCCCCCTCCTTTATCCTGGCTAGTGCCGGGATAAACGAGGGGTTTGAACGGTCTATCCTCCTACACTGTGTGTCGCCATTTTTTGAGCTAACACACAGTGTAGTAGGTTTACATACAGTAGTAAACGTACACAAACACGAACATACATTGAAATCTCTTACCTGCTCCTGCCGCCGCGGCTCCCTCCGGCCCGTCCGCTCCGTCTGCTGCCGCTGGTCCAAGTGCACAAGTCCGGAAGCCGCGACCGGAAGTAGTAATCTTACTGTCCGGCCGCGACTTCCGGTCCACAGGAAAATGTCGCCGGACGGCGCCAATTTCAAATTGGACTGTGTGGGAGCGGCGCATGCGCAGTTCCCACACAGACGGCGTACACAGAAGTGGATGGGACGGGAGCCGTTCGCAGTCCCTATGGGACTGTGGCTGCCGTATTCCATGTCTGTATGTGTCGTTAATCGACACATACAGAAATGGAACAAAAAATGGCAGCCCCCATAGGGAAGAAAAAGTGTAAAAATAAGAAAAAGTAAAACACAAACACACAAATAAATATAAACGTTTTTAATAAAGCACTAACATCTTTAACCCCTTCCCTCTTTAGCCACTTTTGACCTTCCTGACCGAGCCTCATTTTTGAAATCTGACATGTGTCACTTTATGTGGTAATAACTCCGGAATGCTTTCACATATCCAAGCGATTCTGAGATTGTTTTCTCGTGACACATTGGACTTTATGTTACTGGCAAAATTTGCTCGATATGTTCAGTATTTAATTGTGAAAAACACCAAAATTTAGCGAAAAATTGCAAAAATTAGCATTTTTCTCAATTTAAATGTATCTGCTTGTAAGACAGGCAGTTATACCACCCAAAATTGTTGCTAATAAACATCACCCATATGTCTACTTTAGATTGGCATCGTTTTTTGAACATCCTTTTATTTTTCTATGACCTCACAAGGCTTAGAACTTTAGCAGCAATTTCTCACATTTTCAAGAAAATTTCAAAAGGCCATTTTTACAGGGGCCAGTTCAGTTGTGAAGTGGCTTTGAGGGCCTTATATATTAGAAACCCCCAAAAAGTCACCCCATTTTAAAAACTTCACCCCTCAAAGTATTCAAAACAGCATTTAGAAAATGTCTTAACCCTTTACACATGTCACAGGAATTAAAGCAATGTAGAGGTGAATTTTACAAATTTCATATTTTTTTGCAGAAATAAATTTTTAGTACAATTTTTTTTATAACACAGAAGGTTTTACCAGAGAAATGTAACTCAATATTTGTTGCCCAGTTTCTGCAGTTTTAGGAAATATCCCACATGTGGCCGTAGCGTGCTACTGGACTGAAGCATCGGCCTCAGAAGCAAAGGAGCACCTAGTGGATTTTGGGGCCTTATTTTTGTTAGAATATATTTTAGGCACCATGTCAGGTTTGAAGGGCTCTTGCGGTGCCAAAACAGTCAAAATCCCCCAAAAGTGACCCCATCTGGGAAACTACACACCTCAAGGAAATTATGTAGGGGTACAGTGAGCATTTTGACCGCACAGCTTTTTTACAGAAATTATTAGAAGTAGGCCGTGAAAATTAAAATCAACATTTCTTCAAAGAAAATGTAGGTTTAGCGATTTTTTTTCTCTTTTTCACAAAGACTAAAGGAGAAAAAGCACCGTAAAATTTGTAAAGCAATTTCTCCCGAGTAAAACAATACCCCACATGTGGTAATAACCGGTTGTTTGGAGACACGGCGAGGCTGAGAAGGGAAAGAGCGCTATTTGGCTTTTGGAGCTCAAGTTTAGCAGGAATGGTTTGTGGAGGCCATGTCACATTTACAAAGCCCCTGAGGGGACAAAACAGTGGAAACCCCCCACAGGTGACCCCATTTTGGAAACTACGCCCATTGAGGAAATTATCTAGGGGTATAGTGAGCGTTTTGACCCAACAGGTTTTTTTGCATAAATTATTGGAAATAGGCCCTGAAAATGACAATCTAAATTTTTTCAAAGAAAATGTAGGTTTAGCTAATTTTTTCTCATTTCCACAAGGACTGAAGGAGAAAAAGCACCGTAAAATTTGTAAACCAATCTCTCCCGAGTAAAACAATGCCCCACATGTGGTAATAAACGGTTGTTTGGATACACGGCAGGGCTGAGAAGGGAAAGAGCGCTATTTGGCTTTTGGAGCTCAAGTTTAGCAGGAATGGTTTGCGGAGGCCAGGTCACATTTACGAAGTCCCTGAGGAGACAAAACAGTGGAAACCCCCCACAAGTGACCCCATTTTGGAGACTACACCCATTGAGGAAATTATCTAGGGGTATAGTGAGCTCTTTGACCCCACAGGTTTTTTGCAGAAATTATTGGAAGTAGGCCCTGAAAATAAAAATCAACATTTTTTCAAAGAAAATGTAGGTTTAGCTTATTTTTACTCATTTCCACAAGGACTGAAGGAGAAAAAGCACCACAAAATTTGTAAAGCAATTTCTCCCGAGTAAAACAATGCCCCACATGTGGTAATAAACGGCTGTTTGGAGACACGGCTTGGCTTAGAAGGGAAAGAGCGCTATTTGGCTTTTGGAGATCACATTGAGCAGGAATGGTTTGCGGCGGCCATGTCACATTTGCAAAGCCCCTGAGGGGAAAAAACAATGAAAACGCCCAAAAAGTGACTCCATTTAGGAAACTACACCTCTTGAGGAATTCATCTAGGGGCGTAGTGAGCATTTTGACCCCACAGATGTTTCAAAGAATTTATTAGAATTGGGCAGTGAAAATAAAAACAATCCTTTTTCTTCAATAAGACGTAGCTTTAGCGCAAATTTTTTCATTTTCGCAACAAATAAAGGAAAAAAAGAACCCAACATTTGTAAAGCAATTTCTACCGAGTACGGCAATACCCCATATGTGGTCATAAACTGCTGTTTGGGCACACGGCAGGGCTCAGAAGGGAAGGACCGCCATTTGGAGTGCAGATGTTTCTGGATTGGTTTCTGGGCGCCTGTGGGCCCAAAACAGTGGAAACCCCCCAGAAGTGACCCCATTTTGGAAACTACACCCCTCAATGCATTTACCTACGGGTGTAGTAAGCATGTTAACCCTGCAGGTGTTTTGTAGAAATTAGTGTGAACTCGATGTTGCAGAGTGAAAATGGGATTTTTTCCACAGATATGTGGACAATATGTGGTGCCCAGCTTGTGCCACCATAACGAGACAGCTCTCTAATTATTATGCTGGGTTTCCTGGTTTTAGAAACACCCTACATGTGGCCCTAATCTCTTGCCTGGACAGTCGACCAGGCTCAGGAGTGAAAGCGTACCATGTAAAATTGAGGCCTAATTTGGCGATTTACAAAGTATTGGTTCACAACTGCAGAGGCTCAGATGTGAAATAATAAAAATAAACCCCTGGGAAGTGACCCCACTATGGAAACTGCACCCCTCAAGGCATTTATTAAGGGGTGTAGTGAGCATTTTCACCCCACAGATCTTTTCCATAAATGAATGCGCTGTGGATGGTGCAAATTAAAAATTTATATTTTTCCCTAGATATGCCATTCAGTGGCAAATATGTCGTGCCCAGCTTATGCCACTGGAGACACACACCCCAAAAACTGCTAAAAGGGTTCTCCCGGGTATGACGATGCCATATATGTGGAAGGAAACTGCTGTTTGGGCACGCTGTAGGGTTCAGATGGGAGGAAATGCCATTTGGCTTTTGGAGCGTGGATTTTGCTTGGTAGTAGTTTTGTTTGGAGTCTTACTGGTGTTTCCGTTTATAATGTAGGGCATATGTAAGCCGGGCGGAGTATATAAGGGGCATAGTCAGGTGGTATAATAACGGGGTAAAAAAAAACAATAAAATAATCCATAGATGTGTGTTACGCTGTGAAGCAATCCTTTCTGCACAGGCCAGTGTCGCACTGATATATGGCGTCCTTTCTTATCCCCCTTTTGGTGCACATTCCGCGCCTTTGTAGTTTGGGGAATTTTGCTGGGAAGTGTTGTCCTGGTATAATACGGGCACCGTCGCTTCCAGCGGATATGTTTGGGCCCTCCCTTTCCTGGTTCCCTAATTTTAGGTCCTTGAAAAATCGCCTCTTCAAACAGAAGAAATGTTCCCCTCGGGCACAACTGCATATTTTTTTATTTCCTGACTTATTGGAGCCATAACTAATTTTATTTTTCATAGACGTAGCGGTATGAGGGCTGATTTGTTGCGGGACGAGCTGTAGTTATTATTGGTACCATTTTGGGGTACATGCGACTTTTTGATCACCTTTTATCCTATTTTTTGGGATGCCAGGTAAACAAAAAAACGCAATTCTGGCACAGCTTTTTTCGGGTTTTTTTTATACAGCGTTCACCATGCGTTATAAATTACATGTTAACTTTATTCTGTGGGTCAGTACAATTCCGGCGATACCTAATTTATAGGACTTTTTTATGTTTTACAACTTTTTGCACAATAAAATTACTTTTGTAAAAAGAATGTATTTTTTCTTTCGCCAAGTTGTGAGTACCATAACTTTTTAATTTTTTTGTCGACGGAGGTGTATGAGGGCTTGTTTTTTGCGGGACGAGCTATAGTTTTTATAGGTACCATTTTTGGATACGTGCGACTTTTTGATCACTTTTTATTCTAATATTTTTAGAGCAAAGTGACCAAAAAACAGAAACTCTGGTAACGTTTTTTACGGTTTTTTTTACGCTGTTCACCGCGTGCAATAAATAATATAATATTTTGATACCTCCGGTCGTTACGGTCGTGGCGATACCAAATACATATGGTTTATTATTATTTTTCAATAATAAAGGACTTGATAAGAGTAAAAGGGGGATTGTGTTTTATTTGATTACTTGAAACTTTTACTGTTTTCAAACTTTTATTTTGTGCACTTTTTTTTACACTTTTTTATACTTTTTTTACACTTTTTCTCAAGTCCCACTAGGGGACTTGAAGTTCCAACGGTCAGATATTTTTTTTCTAATACATTGCACTACCTATGTAGTGCAATGTATTAGATATGTCAGTCATTCACTGACACCAAGCCGATTAGACTTCGCCTCCCGGCGGGGCCTAAATCGGCTTCCGTAATGGCAGAGCAGGAGACCATTGTGTCTCCTGTTGCCATAACAGCAGTCGCCAGTCCCGATTGCCTGTCAGGGCTGGCGATCTGCTAGTAACCGCTACGATGCAGCAATCGCTTTCGATTGCTGCATCGAAGGGGTTAATGGCAGGGATCGGAGCTAGCTCCGGTTCCTGCCGTTACAGGTGGATGTCAGCTGTACAGTACAGCTGACTTCCACCGCTGATGACGCCGGATCAGCTCCTGACCCGGCGCCATCTTGCCGGCAGCTACGGAAGCCGATCAGGCTCCGCCGCCGGGCGGATCTTGACCGGCTTCGGTGCTAGGCAGACCGGGAGGCCAGTATTAGGCCTCCGGTTGCCATTGCAGCCACCGGAACCCCGGCAATTTCATTACTGGGGTTCCGATGAGCTGCAAACACCTTAAGTGCAGCGATCGCGTTTGAGCGCTGCACTTAAGGCGTTAATGGCGGGGATCGAAGCTAATTTCGGTCCCCGCCGTTACAGCCGGATGTCAGCTGTAAGATACAGCTGAGATCCGGTGATGATGGCACCGGCTCAGCTTCTGAGCCGGTCCCAAACATTTGGCGTACATGTACGGCAAGATGCGGGAAGTCAGTACTTTCCATGACGTACATGTACGGCAAATGTCGGGAAGGGGTTAACATATGAAAAAAAAAATTGTGATGACACTGTTCCTTTAAAGACGTTAAGTGTTTTGTTTAAGAAATTAGCCTTTACACTTAAGGGCTGGAGTATCATTGAAAAGAATACAACAGTCCACAAGGAAGAACTCAGTGCATACTATTTGTCAGCTAACATACATACGTGCAAAACAGTTTCCCTTTCCCCTTCTTGTTTTCTTTTCTTTCGTTTATTTTGAAAAACCGCTGATAGGATGGCAGAGGTGTATAGAAATAAGAGGAAAGATGAACTGCTGGTCCTCTGTGAGGGGAGAAGGCTGGACGGAATAAACAAAAATAAAGCGGATATGATCCAAGCAATGTTGGCGGATGATACACAGCTCCACCATTCCGTGGGACCAGAGCAGGCACCTTTAGCCTCAGAGGAACGGACAGAAGACTCTAGTCAGGATCTGGCTGGGCATGGCAGTACCAGCAGAACCAGATCTCAAAACGGTATGGAGTTTTCTCTTTCTCTAATCCTCCAGCAGATGGGCAACTGTGATTCTGATATGCGGATGCAACTGGTGATGCAAGAGCGGCAAGCAGAGCGAGAGGCTGCACAACGCCAAGCAGAGTTTGTACAACGACAAGCGGATCGAGAGTTTGCAGAACGTCAAGCGGAGCGAGAGTATGCAGAACGCCAGGCAGAGCGGGAGTACCAGCTCAAGTTGACCCAAATGCAGCTGACAAATGCTTCATCCTCACCTCAGGTTGAGTCCACTGACACAATCAACCTTAAACCCCGTCTAGAGCGTTTCCCTGTCATGGAGAAAGATGGCGATCTGGATGTTTATCTAAAAGGTTTTGAAAAGGTCTGCAGACAATTCCAACTGCCACCTGCAGACTGGGCTAAGTATTTGACTCCAGGGCTGAAAGGCAAAGCTCTGGAGGTGTTTGCAGCCCTGCCCACAACTATCGATCAAGATTATGACGCTATTAAAAAGGCCTTAATCCAACGGTTTAACCTCACCCCAGAGGTATACAGGAAACGATTTAGGGCTTTGCAGCACAAAGGTACTGACAGTTACTCAGACCTGGCCGATGGACTAAAGAACCACTTCAGGCAGTAGACGCAGGGATTAGCTGTCAACACTTTTGAAGATTTGGAGGATCTGATGATAATGGATCAGTTTCTCCACACCTGTCCTATGGAAGTACGACAGTTTATTTTGGACCGTGAGCCCAGGACCCTGGATAAAGCTACCCAGATAGCGGATGTATATGCCGCCAACAGAGCGCCAGGCTGGAAAGGGGGAAAGGCCCCTATTAGCACTTTTGCCCCTACTCGCAGATCACCAGGAGGTTTTGCCCCTGCCCCACTTCCCAGGCCTGCCGTTGATAACCGCAGGTGTTTTGGATGCAACCAAGTGGGGCATATCAGCACTGCTTGCCCAGAAAAGAGGAAATCCACCCCTTTGCCCAAACCATCTATTTTGTCCCCAGCAGTTTTGTTTGTGGGTGGGAGGGAGAGGGCATCTTGTGACAATTTACAAGCGGTCACTCTGGGCAAGACGGTTACCATGGGACTGAGGGGCACTGGTGCCGAAATGACTCTTGTCCACCCAGAGCTTGTTTCTTCAGAAGACTTTATCCCAGGAAAAACTCTAACGGTTTATGGAGTTGGTGGTCTGACCCCTGCCTTACCCATGGCACGAGTTTACCTGGATTGGGGGGCGGGAAGAGGGATGATGGATGTGGGAGTGACGGATAAAATCCCCACTAATGTGTTACTAGGAACCGATCTGGGACGTTTAGTCTCCAGATATATTTCTTCAGACCTTGAGGAGGACTATGGTGTACTTGCTGCCCCATGTGTGTCACCGCAGGTAGTATGTGATAATAATGAAACTGTCAATACTATGGAATGTGATGACCCTGTGTCCAGCAATGTTATAGAATTGCATAATGTTACTGTGCTTAGGGATAGCCTAGACTCATCTAACAATGCATTGGATATAGACTGCATAACTAGCAATGATGTAGGATGTGATGATTGTATAGCGTCAGATAATGATTTGTGTGGAGATTTAGTAGCGGGAAACGTCATAAACATGCATGAAGTCCCTGTCACATCCACACACACACCAGTTCACCAAGACGGGGAGAATGTTGTGTCCATTTCTCCTGTAACACGCAGTCAGGGTGCCTGTAACACAAACCTGTGTCTGGGTTCTGGGCCCCCTACTGTGTCTGCTACAGAGGAAGTGGGGACAGCTGACAGCCTGCAGCCAGCGGCAGAAGTTAGTCAGAATGTGTTGCTATCAGCCAGTACAGACGCAGAATGTCAGTTTTTTCAGATGGCTCTGCGCACTGACGATAGTCTGCAGAAGCTGCGACAGCTGGCTGATCGGACACCAGAGGAGGGGGACACTGAAAAAATAACCTGGGACCAGGGGAGGCTGTATAGACAAAGTATCTCCACTGACCCCCAGCAGGATGTATTAAAAGACGGGCAACTAGTGGTGCCACTTCAGTTCAGGGAACAACTCCTGCGGGTCACCTAGCTGGTCACCTAGGGATAAGTAAAACTAAATGTCGTTTAAAACACAACTTTTACTGGCCTGGCCTGGGGAATGATGTGACAGATTACTGCCATTCCTGTATTGTGTGCCGAAGGATGGGGAAGTCGGGACCTGTGAACCGGGCCCCCCTCATTTCTTTGCCCATAATTGATGAGCCTTTTCGACGGATCGCTGTGGATCTGGTAGGGCCCTTGGCCATACCCAGCAGTTCTGGAAAGCGCATTATCCTGACGGTAGTGGATTATACCACACGTTACCTAGAAGCCATAGCATTATCCTCCATCAGGGCTGATAAAGTAGCAGACGCACTTCTAACCATATTTTCCCGTGTAGGATTTCCCAGGGAGATGCTCACAGATCAGGGGACCCAGTTTATGTCTAATTTGATGCGGTACCTCTGTAAGAAAATACAGGTGCAACACCTGGTGGCCAGCCCTTACCATCCTCAGACTAATGGTCTGTGTGAAAGGTTTAAAGGGACCCTCAAGCAGATGCTACGAATGCTTGTGGAGTCCCAAGGGCGAGACTGGGAGTGTTATCTCCCACACCTGCTATTTGCTTACAGAGAGGTACCGCAGGCATCAACCGGTTTTTCACCCTTTGAGCTCCTGTATGGAAGGAGGGTACGGGGACCCCTAGATCTCATGAAAGAAGCATGGGAGGGAAAATTGGTTACACCAGAGGTCTCTGTGATAGATTATGTTCTGAAATTCAGAGAGAGGATGCAGGAACTGACAGGCCTAGTACATGAGAACATGGTGCAGGCACAGGCAAGTCAGAAGAGGTGGTATGATAGAAATGCCCGAGAGAGAGTGTATGCGGTGGGTCAGAAGGTATGGGTACTGGTCCCTATGACCCAAAACAAACTCCAGGCGGCATGGCAAGGCCCATATCCCATTCATCAACGCCTCAACGATGTGGACTATGTAGTCACAATCGATCATGTTCGCAAGAAACACAAAGTTTTTCATGTGAATATGATCAAGGCGCATTGTGACCGGGATATGTGCGCTCTGCCAGTCTGCAGTTTGCCAGAGGATGGGGAAAGTGAAACACTGCTGGATTTAGTGGCTTCAGCAAAGCAGATAGGATCCATTGAGGATGCCATAGTTAATTCACAGCTGTCTGAGGGTCAGAAGTCCCAGCTGCAGGAGGTACTTGACCCCTTCCTTGCCACTTTTACAGGGAGACCTGGGAGAACTCCGCTAGCAACTCACCATGTTACATAGTTACATAGTTAGTACGGCTGAAAAAAGACACATGTCCATCAAGTTCAACCAAGGGAAGGGAAAAGGGAAGGAAAAATTTCTACACATAGGAGCTAATATTTTTTTGTTCTAGGAAATTATCTAACCCTTTTTTAAAGCCATCTACTGTCCCTGCTGTGACCAGCTCCTGCGGTAGGCTATTCCATAGATTCACAGTTCTCACTGTAAAGAAGCCTTGTCGCCTCTGCAGCTTGAACCTTTTTTTCGCCAGACGGAGGGAGTGCCCCCTTGTTTTTTGAGGGGGTTTTACAAGGAACAGGATTTCACCATATTTTTTGTATGTGCCATTAATATATTTATATAAGTTAATCATGTCCCCCCTTAGTCGTCTTTTTTCAAGGCTAAATAGGTTTAATTCTTTCAATCTTTCCTCATAACTTAAATTCTCCATGCCCCTAATTAGCTTCGTTGCTCTTCTTTGTATTTTTCCCAACTCCAGGGCATCCTTTCTATGAACTGGAGCCCAGAACTGAACTGCATATTCTAGATGAGGCCTCACTAATGCTTTGTAAAGTGGTAATATTACATCCCTGTCCCGTGAGTCCATGCCTCTTTTAATACACGACAATATCCTGCTGGCCTTTGAAGCAGCTGATTGACACTGCATGCTGTTATTGAGTTTATGATTTACAAGTACACCCAGATCCTTCTCAACAAGTGAATCCGCCATTGTAGCTCCCCCTAGGACATATGATGCATGCAGGTTGTTGGTACCCAGATGCATAACTTTACATTTATCTACATTAAACTTCATCTGCCAAGTGGACGCCCAAACACTTAGTTTGTTTAAATCTGCCTGTAATTCATGAACATCTTCCATAGTCTGAACTATATTACATAGCTTGGTGTCATCTGCAAAAATAGAAATAGTGCTATTAATCCCATCCTCTATATCATTAATAAATAAGTTGAATAATAGGGGTCCCAGCACTGAACCCTGGGGTACACCACTTATTACCGGTGACCATTCAGAGTAGGAATCATTGACCACAACTCTCTGGATACGGTCCTTGAGACAATTCTCAATCCAATTACAAACTATATTTTCTAAACCTATAGTCCTTAATTTACCCATTAGGCGTCTATGGGGGACAGTGTCAAATGCCTTTGCAAAGTCCAAAAACACTAAATCCACAGCGGCCCCTCTGTCTAGACTTCTGCTCACCTCTTCATAAAAACAGATTAGGTTAGTTTGACAACTTCTGTCCTTAGTAAAACCGTGCTGGCTGTCACTTATAATGCTATTTATTGTCACATAATCCTGTATATAGTCCCTCAATAGCCCCTCAAACATTTTCCCCACGATGGATGTTAAGCTTACTGGTCTATAATTACCTGGGGAAGACCTAGAGCCCTTTTTGAAAATAGGCACCACATTTGCGCTGCGCCAGTCCCTTGGCACTATACCAGTCACTAGAGATTCTCTGAATATTATGAAAAGGGGGACAGAAATAACTGAACTAAGCTCTTTAAGAATTCTAGGGTGTAACCCATCTGGTCCCGGGGCCTTGTGCACATTTATTTTATTTAATTTAGCTTGGACCATCTCTACATTCATCCAATTCAGTATATCAACTGATATATTAACAGCACTGGCACTGGCTACATCAGCTGCTCTTTCTTCAGTTGTATATACAGAGCTAAAGAACCCATTTAGTAACTCTGCCTTCTCTTGATCCCCTGTGATCAACTCCCCATTACCATTATCTAGGGGTCCTACATGTTCAGACCTGGGCTTTTTTGCATTTATATACTTGAAGTTTTTTTTGGGATTTGTTTTACTATCCTTGGCCACCTGCCTTTCATTTTGTATTTTTGCTAATTTTATTACATTTTTACAGATTTTATTAAGCTCTTTATATTTTACAAAGGCTACAGCTGTACCCTCAGATTTGTATTTTTTAAATGCCCTTTTTTTGTCATGTATTGCCCCTTTCACAGAAGGTGTAAGCCATGTGGGGTTTAATTTTAGTCGTTTATATTTGTTACCTGTAGGAATACATTTTGCACTATAATAACTCAAAGTAGTTTGAAAATCTCCCATTTATCATTTGTTCCATTATTTAACATTAGTTCTTCCCAGTCTATGTCCTGAATTGCAGCCTTCATCCTGGGGAAATTGGCTTTCTTAAAATTAAATGTAGATACGGGGGATCACCAACCTGTTAGGCAAGCAGCTTATAGAGTTTCTCTAGAAGTGAGGGCTGACATGAAGAAGGAAATAGAGGATATGTTACGGCTGGGCATGATCCAGGAGTCTCAAAGTGCCTGGGCATCACCTGTAGTGCTTGTCCCCCAAAAGGACAAGACAACACGATTTTGCATTGACTACAGGAAGTTGAATACCATCACTGTGTTTGATGCATATCCAATGCCCCGCATAGATGAGCTTTTGGATCAGCTAGCCATTGCCTGGTACCTAACAATCATGGATTTAAGTCGTGGGTATTGGCAAATCCCTATGTCCGTGGAAGCGCAGGACAGGTCCGCCTTTATCACCCCCTTTGGACTCTATGAGTCCAAGGTAATGCCCTTTGGTATGAAAAATGCTCCTACCACATTCCAGAGCTTGGTGAACAAGCTGTTAGAGTAGTTTGAAGAGTTTGCGGTCGCTTACCTGGATGACATTGCTGTGTTCAGTCAGACCTGGGAGGATTACCTGACCCACCTGTCTCAGGTGGTCAGGCGTATCCAGGATGCAGGACTGACCATCAAGCCTGGAAAGTGTCAGATAGGCATGACTGAAGTGCAGTACCTCGGGAACAAGGTGGGAGGAGGGACACTAAAGCCGGAGCCAGGGAAGGTAGATGCAATTTCCGCCTGGCCCACTCCTAAGACCAAAAAACAGGTTATGTCCTTTTTGGGGACTGCAGGATACTATAGAAAGTTTGTTCCTAACTATAGTTCCCTGGCAAAACCGTTGACAGACCTCACGAAGAAGAAACAGCCTCAAATAGTTAATTGGACTGCCGACTGCGAGAGTTCTCTGTCAGCTTTAAAAGCTGCCCTTGCTAGCTCCCCAGTCTTGCAAAGCCCGGATTTTACTCGCAAGTTTGTGGTGCAGACTGACGCCAGTGCCTATGGACTAGGCGCAGTGCTCAGCCAGGTAAATACAGAAGGGCATGAACATCCAATAATGTATTTGAGCAGAAAGCTTCTACCGAGGGAGGTGGCCTATGCCATTATAGAGAAGGAATGTTTGGCCATTGTATGGGCCTTGCAGAAATTACAGGCATATATCTATGGGCGCAGATTTACCGTAGTGACCGACCACAACCCACTTAGTTGGTTGCACAGGGTGGCAGGTGATAACGGGAAGCTGCTGAGATGGAGTTTAGCCTTGCAACAATATGATTTCACTATCCAGCACAAAAAGGGCAGTGAGCATGGCAACGCAGATGGGTTATCGCGCCAGGGGGAAGCTGCGGAGATCGGCTTGGGATATTGAAGGCTATATCAATGATCCCATGCCATGTCTTAAGGGAGGAGGTGTGGTGTTATAGGTAATATCATCAAAAGTAGATTATTAGGAGGTCAGTTCATAACTCCTTCTGACACAGAAGATACATCTGATTTACATAAGAAATGCAGATCTTTGGCAATCAAAGGATGTCCACTGTGTGACAAATGTTTAATTGGCCCTTTCCTCACCAAGGTGCGAGATGTGTTGATTAAAAATTTGTCACCAGGGCATGTATCTGGCCTTAGATTGCATTCTCACCTAGGGCTGGATGTAATTGCCCACACATCCTGACCAAACATCTAAAGCCTGTGGTGTGTCTGCCATGTGGACCAGGAGAAACATGTAACAATGGCTTATGTTCAAAGAAAGTATGATACATCAAGGCAAACCCCATCATAATTGATGTTTGTAGTAACCCACATAGCTAGTTATGATCAGGGGAAATAGCCCTCATATATATGTCAAATTCACATCACTAACCCCAGAGGAACTACCTTGAATTGGCTGTTGGCTAAAAAACATGGGCCTATTATAGTGTTGTTTGATATGCCCTGGTTGGTAAATGTCTGCACAGGTGAATGCATGTAATATTATATTTCTAGGGGATTCCTGTAAGAACACATGACCACTTTTATGTGTCTCTATAGAAATACAACTGTGTAATAGGAGGAGTATGCTTCATTATCATATGAACAGCCTCCTCTCAGTGACATCACCAGCCAGTGAACTGGAGGGAAAAAACTGGGTTTAAAATGCCAGGAGAAGTGAGGGTCAGTGCCAGTCGTTGGGGATCCATATCTCGGTTGGAGTGACTGGCCATATTTTCAGCTGTCCCCACAGCCAGGATATCACTGCTGTACATCAGTAAGGTTTTGTTCTGTTTCTTTTATCCCTTTTATTTTCATAAACTGTTTGAATGCATTGTAACTGTATGTATATTTTTCATCTTTTAATCTGACAACATTTTTTTGTATTGCACTGCACTTTTGTGTATTAAATTTGAAATATTTATAAGTCTCTTCCTTGTAGTCTTACAGAACTTAATCTACCGAAGGTGAGGAACGTTACATGTATTTTGTGTTCCATTTAGATAATCTGGTATTGTAACTGGTGTAAGGGAACATAGAGACGTAGGCCCCTATTGTCTAGATAAGTATAGGTGGTGGTAGCATACTGTGGTATAAATTATTGGGGTGTTGGAAACCTATGTGAGTAATTTAGCATAATCCTGTCATCCAGAGTAGGTGGGTGTGAATTTTTGTGATAAATTAATAAACTCAGTAGTGTAGTTCACCCCTGTGACGTGACCTGAGATCGACGATCGTCACACCCTACCCCAGGTATCCTCTCTCCTTCCTCTACTCCTCCCTTCAGATATCCTCTTTTCCCCCAGTTATCATCCCCCTAGTATAATGTCTCCTTTACTGTCATCCAGCCTCCATTATTATCACCTACCCACTACACCATCATCTTCCGGTCCCTATTGTCATCTAACCCCCCTCAAACCCCCCCCATAGAAAGCAAGTGTCTTACCCAGGTCTGTATGATCCTTCGGACAATGAAGCACCACATTGTATCACTAGCAGGGACGCCCTTATCTCCTGTGCTGAGTAACGGGACAATAAACCTGTCTTCTCCCTCTTCTTACACAGCCCGGGAGATAAGAGGTAAGAACTGCTACTAGAGAAACAAGACCATGAAGCAGAACTGGGAGGGTATAGTACCGACATGGGTAACATTGCTTTTTATTGGGGGGATTTGATGTGAGGAGGCTCCGGGCAGCAGCAGCCTGACAGACATTACATAGTGACACAGACATCACATACTGTACTCACCGTATCATGTCTTCTGCTGCTGCTGCTGCTTGACGCCTCCACTGCATTCAAACCTCCCGCTGCCTTCATGACATCTCCCTCCTTGTGTCCTCCACACACACTGTCACCTTGCTGTGGAGGAGGTGGAGGAGGAGCAGGCTCTATGTGAACAGCGGGCCCTTATGATTTTACTTTGATGCGAGGAACGGGCCCCGGCTCCGTGTTGGGACCTGTTCCTTTCACCAAAGTGAAATCATAAGGGCCCATGAGCAAATTAATTCCAGCAGTGGAGCACGGGCTCCCGTTTTTTCACATTTATGACCGGGCCCCTGACGGCAGTACCTCCAGTACTTTCCTGATGGTGGCCATGAAGGTAATACATTTTAAGTGGGGTGGAAACTTACAGAACTTGGTCCACTGTTTTCTTGTGGCTGTATCCCACTCCTCCGGGTCAAGCTACTTCAATCTAAGCCTGCTTCTTCAAAATTGTTTTCTTTGGCTCCTCCAGACGATTGTCCCATAACACCGGGTGGTCCTGGATGGACAAAATTAACTGCTCCACTTGGGCGTTGGTCATAGCCATGATTTTGTGTTCACTGCAGTGCTGGTGTTTCTGGCGTGTGGCTTGTACCTTGGGGTATCCCCTTGTGTCGCATAGCAACGCTTCTGCAATTACGGATGGCTACGGATACACAATAGACTTCCATGGGCGAGTCCGTGTCACAGTTGCGGACAAGAATAGGACATGTTCTATATTTTGCATATCATTTCTACAGCACGGACACACATCTGTAAATATACTGAAAGGTGTCTGTGACCAATAGAAATGAATGGATCCGCAATTTCATCTGTAATTACAGATCAGTAATTACAGATCCATAATTACAGATCCGTAATTACAGATGAAACTTACAGTCGTGTGCATGGGGCCTTACACTGTGTTCCTTTTAATAATTTATGCTGGACATAGATTTTTACTGCTGTATAGATCTGTGAATCCATCACTCAGCATGCGTGCAACACATGCCAGCCACATGGCGATTTAATACATAGTACACAATGGTGCACCAGTACATTGGCTCTTTCACTGCAAATGGGTGAACTTCTAAAATAGACCAAACAAGTGGTAATTATTTCCAAAGGAAAAACGGCACTCTATATTTGATACTTGTTTTGTTATCGTTCACAGCAGTTAAATGTTGCTTTCCTATCACATGCAAACTAAAAAAAAATCGAAAGCTTTTTACTGTAATCCAATAGCATGACTCTGACTTTAAAGGATAGAATACCATAAGTCGGCTTAAATATGAAAATATTCAAATTCAGCTTAATAATTAATATGAAGAACAAATAATAAATAGTAACGTAATAACATATGTAGAGATGAGCGAACCGGGACAACCGAACCCGGTTTCGGTCCGAACTTCCGGAAAAGTTCGGTTCGCAGCGAATCCGAACTTCACCGGGTTCGGCCGAACCCGTTTTGACCGAACCCGGTCAAAAATATTATACAAATCGGCAGCCACTTGTCTCTATCAATCACTGATAGAGAAAAGAGGCTGCTGATTAAAAATAAAATAAAAAGCATTTCATACGTACCTGGTCGTTGTCTTGGTGACGAGTCCCTCTTCTTCCTCCAGTCCGACCTTCTTTTCTGACGCAGCAGCCTGTGATTGGCTGCAGAGGCCTCTGCAGCCTGTGATTGGCTGCAGAGGCCTCTGCAGCCTGTGATTGGCTGCAGCGCTCACATGGGCTGCATCATCATCAAGGAATGTCGGGCCAGATGTCGAGAGGGACGCGTCACCAAGGCAACGGCCAGGAGACCGGACTGGAGGAAGCACGGAGTTCCCGGTAAGTATGAACGTCTTTTTTTTTACAGGTACTCTATATTGTGATCGGTAGTCACTGTCCAGGGTGCTGAAAAAGTTACTGCCGATCAGTTAACTCTTTCAGCACCCTGGACAGTGACTATTTACTGATGTCGCCTAGCAACGCTGCCGTAATGACGGGAGCACACATGTAGCCACCCGTCATTACGGGGCCTCATGCACACGACCATAAAAACACCCGTTATTACGGGTCGTAATTACGACCCGAAATAGTGCGCCCATAGACTTCTGTTAGCCACGGGTACCTTCCCGTTTTCTCACGGGAAGGTGCCCGTGCCGTTAAAAAGATAGAACATGTTCTATTTTTTTATTTTACGGGCCGTGCTCGTAATTACGACTCGTAATTATGAGCACGGCCGGCCACGGGCAGCCGGCCGCTTTTGCGAGCCGTGCTGTCATTATAATTATAGCAGCACGGCCTGTAAAATAGAAAAATAGAACATGTTCTATTTTTTTAACGGCACGGGCACCTTCCCGTGAGAAAACGGGAAGGTACCCGTGGGTAACAGAAGTCTATGAGCCCGTTATTGCGGGTCGTAATTACGACCCGCAATAACGGGTGTTTTTACGGTCGTGTGCATAATGGGAGCACGGCTCGGAAAAACGACCGGCTGCCCGTGGCCGGCCGTGCTCATCTCCTGAAATACTCTGTGCTGCCTTAAACTCTGTAGACAGGTCAGGATCCTGTTTCTTTTAAATGCTGCTAGGGAACCCGCTCGATCCACTATATAAGGCTGCGCTACAAAAGAAACAGGATCCTGACCTGCCCACAGAGTTTAAGGCAGCACAGAGTATTTCAGGAGATGAGCGTGCAGATTCAGTGCTGCTGTGAACTCTGCTCTTACCATTACGTAGCTCTCAGTCTGTTAACTCTCCTCCACTACTGTCCTCAATAACACCTTCATGATTGGCAAGTCACCACGTAACGGTAAGAGCAGAGTTCACAGCAGCACAAAGTATTTCAGGAGATGAGCGTGCGGATCTTGTGCGGGGTGATGACTTGCCAATCATGTGAAGGTGTTATTGAGGACAGGAGGGGAGGAGAGGTAACAGACTGAGCTACGTAATGGTAAGAACAGAGTTCACAGCAGCACAGAGTATTTCAGGTGAGGAGCGTGCAGATTCAGTGCTGCTGTGAACTCTGCTCTTACCATTACATAGCTCTCAGTCTGTTACCTCTCCTCCACTCCTGTCCTCAATAACACCTTCACATGATTGGCAAGTCACCACGAAATGGTAAGAGCAGAGTTCACAGCAGCACAGAGTATTTCAGGAGATGAGCGTGCGGATCTTGTGTGGGGTGGTGACTTGCCAATCATGTGAAGGTGTTCTTGAGGACAGGAGTGGAGGAGAGGTAACAGACTGAGAGCTACGAAATGGTAAGAGCAGAGTTCACAGCAGCACAGAATATTTCAGGAGAGAAGCGTGCAGAATCTGTGCTGCTGTGAACTATGCTCTTACCATTACGTAGCTCAGTCTGTTACCTCTCCTCCACTCCTGTCCTCAATAACACCTTCACATGATTGGCAAGTCCCCACCCCGCACAAGATCCGCACGCTCATCTCCTGAAATACTCTGTGCTTCTGTGAACTCTGCTCTTACCATTACATGGTGACTTGCCAATCATGTGAAGGTGTTCTTGAGGACAGGAGTGGAGGAGAGGTAACAGACTGAGAGCTACGTAATGGTAAGAGCAGAGTTCACAGCAGCACTGAATCTGCACGCTCATCTCCTGAAATACTCTGTGCTGCCTTAAACTCTATGGACAGGTCAGGATCCTGTTTCTTTTAAATGCTGCACTGTAGCGCAGCCTTATATAGTGGATCGAGCGGGTTCCCCAGCAGCATTTAAAAGAAACAGTGTGTGTGTTTGTGTATGTGTGTGTTTGTGTATATATGTGTGTTTGGGTATGTGTCTTTGTCTGTTTTTGTTTTTATATGTGTGTTTGTGTATATGTGTGTGTGTGTGTGTGTTTATGTGTGTTTGTGTATATATGGGTGTGTTTGTGTATATGTGTTTGTGTATATGTTTGTGTATATGTGTGTGTATATATGGGTGTATTTGTGTATATGTTTGTGTGTAGATGTTTGTGTGTGTGTGTGTTTTTGTATATGTGTGTGTTTGTGTATATGGGTGTGTGTTTATGTGTGTGTGTTTGTGTATATATGGGTGTGTTTGTGTTTATGTGTTTGTGTATATGTGTGTATATGTGTGTGTTTGGGTATGTGTGTTTTTGTTTGTATATGTGTTTGTATATATGTGTTAGTTCGTGTGTATATGTGTGTGTATATGTGTGTGTGTTTGTGTATATCTTGTTGTGTTTGTGTATAACTGTGTATATGTGTTGGTGTATATGTGTGTGTGTGTGTTTGTGTATATGTGTGTGTTCGTGTATATGTGTGTGTTTGGATATGTGTGTTTTTGTTTGTATATGTGTGAGTTCGTGTATACAGTATGTGTGTGTGTTTGTCTGTTTATGTGTGTGTGTGTGTATATCTTGTTGTGTTTGTGTATATATGTGTGTGTTTGTGTATGGTTGTTTGTTTGTGTGTGCGTGTATATATGTGTGTAGGTGAGTAGAAGTATTGGTATTGTTCACATTGATAACTGTTTTTTATGTTGTTGCAGATTTTGATGTACCGATTGGACTACATCTTCGATTCGTTGGACTACTGCGTAGATCTACGTTTTTTCAAATTTTAATAAAATGGTTAACAAGGGTTTTGTTGGGGATTTCTTATTTCAATAAAAAAGAATTGTCTTTGTGTTTTTTTTTAAACTTTATTAGTGCCTAGATAATGGCAGTTGGCTGATTGACAGCGTCCATTATTAAGGCGGTACTTAGTGTTAGCCGGTGCAGAGGCTAGCACTAACCACCCATTATTACCCCGGTACCCACCACCACCAGGGGTGCCGGGAAGAGCTTGGTACGATCCAGTACCCGACCATCTGTTGTTATGGTCGGGTACTGGGGCGGCCGTAGGCTGGTATTATGAGGCTGGTAAGGGCCAAAAACAGTGGACCTTCCCACCCTTGTAATGCTAGGCTGCTGCTGCTGTGTTGTATCGGGCTGGTTATAAAAATGGGGGGGGGGGGGCCACCACGTCATTTTTTTTTTAAATTTAACAATAGACGGGTCCCCCACATTTTTAATAACCAGCCATATACAAGGCCGCAGCAGTCTGGCATTGCATGGGTGGGAAGGGCCACTGGTTTTGTCCATTCCCAGGCTAATAACACTGTGTTGTATGTGGCTGGTTATGATAAATTGGGTGGAACCCCATGTCTTTTTAAAAAATAAAAATAAATAAATAATTTAAAAAAATGACGTGGGGTCCCCCCCACTTTTATAACCAGCCAGATACAACACAGCAGCAGCAGCCTAGCATTACAAGGGTGGGAAGGTCCACTGTTTTTGGCCCTTCCCAGCCTCATAATACCAGCCTGCGGCCGCCCCAGAGCCCGGCCATCACAACAGATGGTCGGGTACTGGATCGTACCTGGCTCTTCCCGGCACCCCTGGTGGTGGTGGGTACCGGGGTAATAATGGTGGTTAGTGTTAGCCTCTGCACCGGCTAACACTAAGCCTCGCCTTAGTAATGGATGTTGTCACTCAGACAGCGGCCGTTACTAAAGTGGTAGTAATAAAATTTGAAAAGAAAAAGACAAAGATATAGATAAAATATTTTATTGAAATAAAGCACCCCAACACAACCCTCATTAACCATTTTATTGTAGAAAAAAAAACCGTCATCTAAGTAGTCTTCGAAACCAACGTAGTTCAAACACCAAACCTGTAAAAAAAAAAATGAAATAAAACATGTCGTAGGCTTAGATTCAGTTTAATGTGTGATACTGACTGTTATACCATGTATAGAAGCCTGCCGCGAAGTTTACTTAGATACAGGGCGCCAGCAGACAGTATCATACATGGCCATACAGACATATATACAAACAAACATACATGCAAACATACATACATACATATATACAAACATACATACATACATACATACATACAAGCATGCACATATATACATGCAAATATACATACATGCAAACATACACACATATATACATACATACATGCAAACTATCATTCATACATACATACATACATACATACATACATACACACACATGAAAACATACATACATACAAACAAACATGCAAAGATACATACATACATATATACAAGCATGCACAAATATACATGCAAACATAAATACATGCAAACATAATTACATACATGCACATATATATAAACATACATGCAAACATACATGAAAAAATAAAAACATGCAAACATACATACATGCACATATATACATACATACATACATACATGACAACATACATACATACATACATACATACATACATGCAAACATACATACAAACATACATACATGCAAACATACATGCAAACATACATACATACATGCAAACATACACACATGCAAATATATACATGCAAATATACATACAAACATGCACATATATACATACATGCCAACATGCATGTAAACATACATGCACATATATACATACATACATGACAACATACATACATACATACATACATACATGACAACATACATGCAAACATACATACATGCAAACATATATACAAACATACATTCATGCAAACATACATACATGCAAACATACATACATGCAAATATATACATGCAAATATACATACACACATGCACATATATACAATACATGCCAACATACATGCAAACATACATGCACATATATACATACATACATGACAACATACATACATACATACATACATACATGACAACATACATACATGCAAACATACATACATGCAAACATACATACAAACATACATAAATGCAAACATACATACATGCAAACATACATACATGCCAACATACATGCAAACATACATGCACATATATATATATATACATACATACATACATGACAACATACATACATACATACATACATGACAACATCCATACATGCAAACATACATGCAAACATACATTCATGCAAACATACATACATACAAACATACATTCATGCAAACATACATACATGCAAACATACATGCAAATATATACATGCAAATATACATACACACATGCACATATATACATACATGCCAACATACATGCAAACATACATGCACATATATACATACATACATGACAACATACATACATGCAAACATACATACATGCAAACATACATACACACATGCAAATATATACATGCAAATATACATACAAACATGCACATATATACATACATGCCAACATACATGCAAACATGCATGCACATATATACATACATACATGACAACATACATACATACATGACAACATACATACATGCCAAGATACATACATACATACATACATGCCAACATACATACATGCCAAAAAAAAAATAATAATACGTTCATACTTACTTTCCTCCTGTCCGGCCTCCAGCGATGACGTTTCATCCATGTCGCCGCTGCAGCCTGTGATTGGCTGCAGAGGCGGTCACATGGGATGAAGCGTCATCCTGACGTGCGTGACCGCCACTACAGCCTGTGATTGGCTGCAGCGGCGAAAGGGATGAAACGTCATCGCTGGAGGCCGAACAGGAGGAAAGTAAGTACGAACGTATTATTTTTATTTTTTTATTACATTAAAATTGTATTTTCCGCGCGCCGAGCATGTACTGTCAAGGTTGCTGAAAGAGTTAGTGCAGCCCATTAACTCTATCAGCACCCTGGACAGTAGCATGCTCGGCGCACGGAAGTGACAGGTTCGGTCCGAACTAGTTTGGTCCGAATCGAACTTTTTTGTGAAATTCGGCGAACTAGCCGAACCGAACTTTTGATAAGTTCGCTCATCTCTAAACATATGCATAAAAATTTCATGCAAAATTATCAAAATTTTGGGGGAGGAAAGATCCTTGAACGCAGTCTCCAAATGACTTTTGTCCATCCACACCTGACCCAAGGGCACCATATACAACATTTTAAACTGCTCCTTGGGACTCCATACCCCCAGGAACGCCACCTGTTGTATTTTACACCAATCCGATGCACGACCAATTTTTGTGCACCTGGCCATCAATTTTCTACCGCCAAGAACACCCTCTTCCTGCCACCGATGAGATAGAGTGGCACCTTACTGTCGGCCATCCCGCGACACCTGAAGGGCGAGCTCCAAACACTCTTGTAAACCCAGACACCAGATATCAATGCCAATATCATTCAAGTGCACCCCATCTGTTACATTGGGTGCGTGAACCCACTGGGCCGTACCACCTTAACGGTATGGCAGCTGGCCAACAGGACACAGGTCAAAGTCAAATAGGTGTACCTGTGGCAACTTCGGACAGCAGCAAGACAGGCTCGGATGAGATTTTGGCAGCGGGCAGACACCAGGCGTGGTGTAACAGGACAGGCATAGTGGTTAGTGCAGCTAGACTCCAACTCTATACGGCACTTGGTTCTGGATAGCAGAGGATACAGGATACAGGTAGCAGGAACGGGAACACTGGGACTAGGAAGACCCTGAAGGGACCAATTGCAGAGACAAACATAGGTAGATGACAACAAAGCTCAGGCAAATCAGGAAGGGTCTGAGCCCTTCATATAGTCCAGGGTGCTCATGGGCCAATTTGGTACTTTAACTCAGGTGTGCACTGGCCTTTTAAGAGCAGGCACGGGCGTGCGCGCGCACCCTACGGGACCCGGCCGAGTGAAGCGGAAGTGAGCGCTGGCGTCTCCTGAGGAGGAGATGGGGACCAGCACTCACTGATCCATGGTGGCGGACGTCAGGAGGTAAGTAAACCTGGCGGCCAGTGGCCATGGGCATTACAGCATCATTCCTGCGGAACGCCGCAGACGGCATCTCCAAATTGCGGTACCTCTCTACAATTCCACCATTTCAGCGAACAAAGCGGGCAAACTCCTTATTGATCTTTGCCCGGCTTTAATCAAGCTGTCTACTGACCGTGCCTGGCGCCAAACCCGTCCAGCTGCAATATACGACCAGACGATTAACAGGTTCGGAAACGCTGACCATAGCCACAACAAATCCAATCTCACATCCCTAACAATTTCTCTGCAAGGCCGTAGGCCAAGATCGTTACCCTCTGCATGCAAAAGTAAAACACCGGGCGGTCTATCCAGACCTGCGAAAAACTGGACCCCCGACAGCACTCTGTTCCACAACATGCCCCTAAGCCCCAGCCACCGTACTTGCATCCCCGACCTGTCCCAATTATCAGCCTTCCGGGCGGACATCCGCCCGCAGTGCACTCCAACTAAGTCAGGACCAACTATGCTTGCTGTCAGCGAGTAGCTGACAGCTTTAATACACTGTACTATGCATGTAGTGCAGTGTATTAGAATAGCGATCAGGGCCTCCTGCCCTCAAGTACACTAGTGGGACAAAGTAATAAAGTAAAAAAGTTACAAAAAAGTGGTGTAAAAATAAAAAAATTAACGTTTTAAAAGTAACAAAAGAAAAATCACCCTTTTTCCCTTATCAGTCCTTTATTATTATTAATAAAAATAAATAAACAAATAAACTATACATAATTGCTATCTCCGCGTCCGTCACGGCCTGAACTACAAAAGTATTTAGTTATTTATCCTGCGCGGTGAACGCCGTAAAATAAAATAATAATAAACCGTACCAGAATCACAATTTTTTGGTCACTTCACTTCCCAAAAAATTGAATAAAAAGAGATCAAAAAGTCGCATGTAACTAAAAATGATGCAAAAAGAAGTCCTCACACAGCTTTCTTGATGGAAAAAAAACAAACCGTTATGGTTCCTAGAATATGGCAACACAAAAAGTTAATTATTTTTTATAAAAAGTATTTTATTGTGCAAACGCCATAAGACATAAAAAAAAACCTATGGTATCGCCGTAATCGTATCAACCCGCCAAATAAAGTGAATATGTCATTTATAGAGCACGGTGAACGCTGTAAAAAAAAATAGAATAAAAAACAATAGTAGAATTGCTGTTTTTTTAGTCATCACGCCTCTTAAAAATAAGAATAAAAACTGATCAAAAAGTCGCATGCACCCCATGGAAACTACAATGAATTCCTCAAGGGGTCTAGGTTCCAAAACAGGGTCACCTTTGGAGGGTTTCCACTGTTTTGGCACCACAAGACCTCTTTAAATCGGAGGTACCTAATAAAAAGGAGGCCTCATAATCCTCTAGGTGCTCCTTTGCTTCGGAGGCCGGTGCTTCAGTCCTTTACTACACTAGGGCCACATGTGGGATATTTCTCAAAACTGGAGAATCTGGACAATAAGTATTGCGTTGTGTTTTTCTGGTAAAACCTTCTTTTTTACAGAAAAAAATGGAATAAAAAGGAATTTTCTGACAAAAAAGTGAAATATGTAAATTTCACCTCTACTTTGCCTTACATTCCTGTGAAACACCTAAAGAGTTAATAAACTTTCTAAATGCTGTTTTGAATGCTTTGAGGGGCCTAGTTTCTAAAATGGGGTGTTTGATAGGGGTTTCTAATGTATAGGTCCCTCAAAGCCACTTCAGAACTGAACTGGAACCTAAAAAAAAAGTTAAAAAAAGAGGCTTTTTCTTATACCACATCACGATGTACCGTATGGCCGTGTCCAGGATGTGTTATGAGGCAATACCTCGCGTCTTACATTATACTGATAATGAGCAGTGCCCACCCCAGTTTTGACCGTTTGTATAAACGGAGACCCCTATTAGACAATTTCAGTGCCCGGTTTTCCCAAGCATACACCCCCGAGAAGTTTATTTCTATTGATGAGTCCTTGGTACATTTGAAATTCTATGGCTTCAATTCTGCCAGTACCTGCCGAGTAAGAGGGCAAGGTATGGCGTGAAGATGTATAAGCTGTTCGAGAGTGCATCAGGGTATACCTACAAATTTAGGATATATGAAGGGAAGGACACCAGTATTCAGCCCCCAGAATACTCCCCCTTACTGGGAGTTAATGGAAAAATTGTGTGGGATTTGGTGCACCCACTGCTGGACCAGGGTTACCACCTCTATTTGGATAATTTTTATACCAGCGTCCCACTCTTCAAGTGCCTCGCTTCCAGAAGTACTCTGACATGCGGCACTGATAGAAGAAGGCCTCCCTAAGACACTGCTTGGGCAAACAAGAAGAGGTGAGAGCAGGGCACATTCTAACAGCAACAAATTGTGTGTCAAGTACAAGGACAAAAGAGATGTCCTTGTATTGACAACAATACATGGCCACACCAATACCCATGTACTGTACCTGTACGAGGTACCAGTACAGAGAGCCCCCAAACCAGACTGCATCCTGGACTACAATAGGTACATGGGAGGGGTGGACTTGTCAGATCAAGTCCTGAAGCCCTACAGCATCATGCGGAAATCGAGGGTGTGGTGTAAGAAGCTGGCCCTGCACATCATACAGATGGCATTGTACAATGCGTACGTGCTACATCGATGTACAAGCCAGAGGGGAACTTTCCTGGAATTTCAAGAGGTGGTTATCAAGAACCTAATCTTTAGGGACCAAGCAGGGGGGGCACCCAGTACTTTTGGAAGCGAGGCCACACACATTGTACCAGGGCAACACTTCCAGGAGAAGTTCCCCAAACTGGCAAGAAGGGAAAAAGTGAAAAGAGGTGCAAAGTCTGCTATAAGAGGGGGGTAAGGTAGGACACAATTTACCAATGTGACATGTGTCCCGAAAAACCAGGGCTCTGTATGAAAGTGTTTTCAAATTTATCATACATCCCTTGATTTTTAATCTACCCCAGTTTTACTTACCCTGATGCATTCTGCACAGCTTATCCCCCTCACCTTTCCCCTCTGGGCCCTGCTATGTGCCTAGGCAGCTGTTAACAGCCACATGTAGGGTATTGCCATACCCAGGAGAACCCACATTACAGATTATGGGGTGTATGTCTCCGCTGGGCACAATATATCGGACACTGAATTGGCATATATGTATAGAAAATTGCAAATCTCACTCTGCACCATCTGTTCCGCATTATCTTTTTTGTGGGGTCAAAATGCTCACTACGCCTCTAGATAAATGCCTTAAAGGAACAGTGTCATCACAAATATTTTATTAATATGTTAAAGATGTTAGTGCCTTAATATAAACGTTTATTTTCATTTGTGTGTTTGTGTTTTACTGTTTCTTTTTTTCACACTTTTTTTTCCCTATGGGGGCTGCCATTTTTTGTTCCATTTCTGTGTGTGTCGATTAACGACACACACAGACATGGAATACGGCAGCCACAGTCCCATAGGGACTGCGAACGGCTCCCGTCCCATTGACTGCCGTGTACGGCGTCTGTGTGGGAACTGCGCATGCGCCGCTCCCACACAGTCCTATTCGAAATTGGCGCCGTCCGGCGCCATTTTCCTGTGGACCGGAAGTCGCGGCCGGACAGTAATATTACTACTTCCGGTCGCGGCTTCCGGACAAGTGCACATGGAACAGCGGCAGCAAAGGGAGCGGACGGGCCGCGGCGGCAGGAGCAGGTAAGCGATTTCAATGTATGTTAGTGTTTGTGTGTGTTTACTACTGCATGTAAACCTACTACACTGTGGGTTACCTCAAAAAATGGCGACGCACAGTGTAGCAGGTTAAACCTTTCAAACCCCTCGTTTATCCCGGCACTAGCCAGGATAAAGGAGGGGGGGATGCTGAGCGCTCACTAGAGCGATAGCTTTTAACCCAATGTTGCAATGCTGCAATTTTGGGAACTAGCTCCAAACAGCTCCATCTAGTGACCAAAAATGGGTAGTATTATAAATTTGAAAAAATTTATAATATTTCCTGACTCGCGAAAAAAATAAAAAAAATTTGAACAATGTTTTATCACCCACACACTAAATGTTTAAATTTTAAAAAAAAAACATGTTTTTGGGGCCACACCATGCCTTTAAGGGGTTTTGTTTTTAACCCCTTTAGGGCGCAGCCTGTTTTGGCCTTGTGGCACTGCCCATTTTTTCAAATCTGACATGTGTCAATTTATGTGGTAATAACTCCAGAATGCTTTTACCTATCCAAGCGATTCTGAGACTGTTTTCTCGTGACATGTTGTACTTTATGATAGTGAAAAAATTTGGTCGACAAATGTAATATTTATTTGTGAAAAACACCAAAATCCAGAGAAAATTTGCAAAAAATAGAATTTTTTTAAATTTATGTGTATCTGTTTGTAAAACAGACAGTAAAATAATTACTAGTTAACATTTCCCATATGTCTACTTTATGTTTGCATCATTTTTTTGAACATACTTAAAAAATTTTTAGGACGTTACAACGATTAGAACTTTAGCAGCAATTTCTCACATTTTCAAGAAAATTACAAAAGGCTATTTTTTCAGGGACTAGTTCAGTTCTGAAGTGACTTTGAGGGCCTTATATATTAGAAAGTCACAATAAATCACCACATTTTAAAAACTGCACCCCTCAAAGTATTCAAAACAGCATTCTCAAAGTCTCTTAACCCTTTAGGCGTTTCACAGGAATTAAATCAATGTAGAGGTGAAATTTTAGAATTTTCATTTTTTTGGCTGAAATTCATTTGTAATACATTTTTTCCTGTAAAACAGAAGGTTTTACCAGAGAAACGAATCTCAATATTTATTGCCCAGATTCTGCAGTTTTTAGAAATATCCCACATGTGGCCCTAGTGTGCTAACAGACTGAAGCACAGACCTCAGAAGCAAATGAGCACCTAGTGGATTTTGGGGCCTCCTTTTTTTTTAAATTATATTTTAGGCACCATGTCAGGTTTGAAGAAATCTTGTGGTGCCAAAGCAGTGGAAACCTCCCAAAAGTGACCCCATTTTGGAAACTACACCCCTCAAGGAATTTTTCTAGTGGTATAGTTAGCATTTTGACCCCACAGTTTTTTTGAAGAATTTAGTGGAAATAGACTTTGAAGATGAAAATCTACTTTTTTTCTGAAAAAACATAGAATATTTTAATTTTTACAAGGAATGACGGAGAAAAAACACCCCAACATTTGTACAGCAATTTCTCCTGATTACGGCAATACCCGATATGTGGTAATAAGCCGCTGTTTAGACCCATAGCAGGGCTCAGAAACGAAGGAGCAATATTTGGATTTTTGGGCGCAGATTTTGCTGGAATGCTTGTCGGTGCCACGTCTTGTTTGCAATGCCCTTGAGGGATGAAAACAGTGGAAACTCCCAAAAAGTGACCCCATTTTGGAAACTACAATGATGGAGAAAAAGCACCACAATATTTGTAAAGCAATTTCTTCTGATTACGGTAATGCCCCATATGTGATTATAAACTACTGTTTGGACCCACGGCAGGGCTCAGAAAGGAAGGAGCGCAATTTGTAGCACAGATTTTGCTGGAATGGTCTTCAGGTGCCATGTTGCGCTTGCAGAGCTCCAGTACAGTGAAGTGACCCCATTTTGGAAACTGCACCCGTCAAAGAATTCATGTAGGGGTGTGATCACTTTTATGACCCCCATAGTTTTTCTGGCTTGCAAAATAAAATGTTAAATTTTTTACAAATGCGCCATTTTTTTGGGCAGATTTTTCAGACGCAACATATAAGCGAAGTAAAGTGCCTCAATATTTATTGGGGTATTTATTCTGACTTTAGAAATACCCCCAAAGTGGTCTAAATATGTTGTCTGGACACATAGCAGTGCCTGGAAGTGAAGAAGCACCACAAGGATTTTGAGGCCTTATTTTTACTTGGATGATATTTAGCCACAAGCATAGGCCTAAAAAATTGTTCAGATCATAAACATATGTTATAGTATTACGTATTCATCTAGGGGTATAATGAGGGTTTTTAGTTTTGTTACACATTTTTTTTTAGTGTCCAATTTTATAAATGGGTAAAAGACCAGAATGATAAAGGGAGGTGTGGGGATTTCAAAAGTATAATTTTTTTAAATCCAGGGAGGTGTGGAAGATGCGGAAGCAGTTTTTCATGCAGAGTCCGGGTTTTGATGGACAGGTGTCGCACTGATATATGGTATCCTTACGGATACCCTTTTTTGCACAGACACTGCACCTTTTTTGTGCCCGCCGTTTTTTTGGAGTTGCAGGCATTTCACTTGGAAAGTGCTGCCCAGGAACGATAAGGCAAGAACTACTTGAAGCAGCAGATGTTTCCCCAACCTCGTCTCCAAGCAATAGAAATGTAATAACTTTTTCTTGGTACTCCAAGTAGGTACCCAGGTGGCCAGCTTTATGGAAAATTAAAAATTAATTGTACAGTGCCATCTGTAGAAGGTACACGGACAATTTTTTGTACCAAATTTTGCTTTTCCGCATGGCACTATACGGTTTTAACACCTGGTCATTCAGGTCAACCCCCCCCCCCCATGAATTTATTATATGTCTGTATGCACACAGGCTTTATTGTGGAGGTTGTGAATCCACATGTGTGTCATCGTGCATAGATGTCAGCATGCATACATCTTTTTTATCCCGGCATTTCAAACACAGGATCCCATCCTGCAGCAATGCCCTGCTTTCTCCAATTTGCAGGGATTGGCCGATGAGGGTCTTGGGAAGGTGCCGCTGTTTTTTTCGGACCGTCCCACATGCCACAGTTTTTTTGTCTTTTAGACATTTGAACAGGGGTACACTTGTGTACCAGTTGTCCAAGTACAAGTTGTACCCCTGATCTAACAGTGGGTGTAGGAGGTCCCACACTACCTTCCCTGTTGTGGACAGTACGGGGGGACAATTTGGGGGCTATATTGTCCTGTCCTTCCCCTCATAGATCCGGAAAGCATGTGTGTATCCGGTCTCAGACTCATACAGCTTGTAGACCTTGATCCCGTACCTGGCGCGCTTATTGGGCAAATATTGGCGAAACTTCAGCCTACCCTTAAAGTGCACCATTGATTCATCAACTGAAATCTCTTTGTCGGGGTTGTAGATTTCAGAAGACTTTTGGGAAAAAAAGTTTATGAGGGGCCTAATTTTAAAAAGTCTGTCGGAATTGGGGTCATCCTGGGGGGGGGGGGCATAGGGAGTTGTCACTAAAGTGCAGAAATTTTTGGAGGGCCTCAAAGCGGGGTCTGGTCATTGTATTGCGGTACAATGGACAATGATAAAGAATGTCTGTGGACCAGTAGGATCTCACTTTGGGCTTTTTAGTGAGACCCATGTTGAGAACTAACCCTCAATATTTTTGCATTTCTGCACAATTAGTTGGTTGCCAACGATTGGGCTGTGCATAAAATGAGTTTGGGTGTTCGGCTATAAATTGGTGGGCGTAGATGTTGGTTTGGTCCACCATAAGCTCTATCAAATTGTCGGTAAGAACAATTTGAAATATTCAATTACAGGCAGTCCTTCCGTCTGCACATTAATTCCTGCTGCAGCAGTAAATTCTGGGATTTGGGGGGTGTAATTGGTTGAGGGTGACCAATCACTGCTGGTAGTACCAGGGTCAGGCAGAACGGCAGTTTCAGGGTCAGGCAGAACTTGGGCACTAACCCTCCTGCGACTACGAGGAGGTTCCTCGCTGTCACTAGAGGAGGAGGATGAGAGAAAGAACTCTGGTTCCTCACCACTCGCTGAGTCCGTATCGGATGCGATCATGGCATATGCCTCTGCAGCGGTGTAACGCTTCGCAGCCATTTTATTAATTTGTGTGTGTGTGTGTATATATATATGTAGTTTATACACACGTAGCTGTAACAACGTTACGTTGTATAACAAAGATTTTTTTTTTCGTTTTTTCACACTAAAACACTAACTAACGCTGAAACACTACGTTTTTTTTAGATTTATTTTTTCCGTTTTTTCACAGAAAACACTAAACACAAATAATTTTTTGGGGTTTCTTTTTTTTTTTTTAACACTTAGTACCACTTACTAACTGACACGAACGCTGACTAACTGACAAGTGACGAGACTGACAGTGACGGATTGACACTAACTGACAAGTGACGCAACTAACAGTGACGGATTGACACTAACTGACAAGTGATGCGACTAACAGTGACGGATTGACGCTGACAAGTGACGCGACTAACAGTGACGGATTGACACTGACACGTGACACGACTAACAGTGACGGATTGACACTGACAAGTGATGCGACTAACAGTGACGGATTGACGCTGACAAGTGACGCGACTAACAGTGACGGATTGATGCTGACAAGTGACGCGACTAACAGTGACGGATTGACACTAACTGAAAAGTGACGCGACTAACAGTGACGGATTGACACTAACTGACAAGTGACGCGACTAACAGTGACGGATTGACGCTGACAAGTGACGCGACTAACAGTGACAGATTGATGCTGACAAGTGACGCGACTAACAGTGACGGGTTGACACTAACTGACAAGTGACGCGACTAACGGTGACGGATTGACGCTGACAAGAGACGCAACTAACTGCCAAACTGACGCTACGGATTGATGCTAACTGACGCTACGGATTGACGCCAACTGACATCTAACGCTATAGCGCTACAGATTGACGCTAACAAATTGGATGAAAAAAAGAAAATCTCACTTATACACTGGGAGGTGTGTGGGGTCACACACTAGGAACAGGGAAGAGGGAAATTAGGGGTTGATTATTTTTTTCACTTTGTGTGGGGCACACAACACGACACAGGCTCTGATCTCTCCAACTTCTCTTCACCTACTAAGAGATCAGAGCCTGTGTCCGGTATTTTTCACCCGCCCTGGGTGAAAAACGCACTGTGATTGGTGGGTCTGAAAAGACTCACCAATCACCACTTCTATTGGTTCACTGCTGGTCACATGGGGCATGGGACAGGGGAGGGGGTTCACATGGGGCATGGGACGGGGGGTCCCATAGTAACTGTTTCCGGACTAATGTCAAGTCCAGAAACAGTTTTGAAAACTTTATTTGCAGAAGCGATGTAATCGGTGGATCTGTCAGATCCGCCGATTACATTGATCGCCGCCATTGGACCGCTTTTACGGGTCCAATGCCGGTAACTGGGTAGTGTTAGCAGTCAGGGGAGGGGGTTTTACCAGCCCCTTTACCCACCCCCGGCTGAGAATGAACTATGATAGGTGGGTCTGTTCAGACCCATCTATCAATGCAATCACCGGCAATGGCCACTGCTATTGGTCCATTGCCGGTGACATGGGGCATCGGGTGGGGAGGGGGAGTGTCTATAGTAACCGTTTCGGGACTTATTACATGTTCCGGAACGGTTTTTTATACTTTATCTGCAGAAATGATGTAATCAGTGGATCTGTACAGATCCACTGATTACATCGATCGCCAACATTGGACCGCTTTTACGGGTCTAATGCCGGTGACTGGGGAGTGTCAGCTGTTGGGGACAGCTGTCCTCCCAGTTCCCGGAGCACACTGCCACCGACACAGTTGCGTCCTGGTGCGCCTAGGGGTTAAAACAGGGTGTCTTCTAGGGGGTTTCAACTGTACTGGTACCTCAGGGGCTTCTGCATACATGACTTAGCACCAGAAAATCCCCGGTAGGCCAAATGGTGGTCCTTTCCTTCTGAGCCCTTCCAAGGGCCCAAACGGCAGTTTATCACCACAGATGGGGTATTGCCGCACTCAGGACAAATTGGGCAACAAAATCGGCTATTTTATTCCTTGTGAAAATAAGAAATTTTGTGCCAAAACTACATCTTATTGGAAAAAATTAAAACATTTTTTAATTCACAGCCAAATAAATTCTGTGAAAAAACTGTGGGGTCTAAATGGTCACAACACCCATAAATGAATTCCTTGAGGGGTGTAGTTTTCAAAATGGGGTTACTTCTGGTGGGTTTCAATTGCTTTGATACCTCTGGGGCTCTGCAAATGCGACATGGCACCTGAAAACTAATGTAGCAAAATCTGGACTCCAAAGAACAGATAGCGCTCCTTTCCTTCTGAGCCCTCCCATGGGCCCAAATGGCAGTTTATCACCACAAATGGGGTATTGTCGCACTCAGGACAAATTGGGTAACAAAAAGGGGCATTTTGTTTCCTGTGAAAATAAGAAATTTTGATCAAAAATGACATCTTATTTGAAAAAAATTAATTTTTTTTAAATTTCACAGCCCAATTCAAATACGCGCTCTGGAAAAACTGTGGGGTCAAAATGGTAACAACAACCATAAATGAATTCCTTGAGGGGTGCAATTTTCAAAATGTTCACTTTTGGGGGGATTCCTACTATTTTGGCACCTCAACACCTTCAAACCTGGCATGCTGCCTAAAATATATTCTAATAAAAAAAGAGGCCCCAAAATGCACTAGGTGCTTCTTTGCTTCTGGGGCGTGTGTTTTAGTCCACAAGCACACTAGAGCCACATGTGGGACCTTTTTAAAAACTGCAGAATCTGGCCAATACATATTTAGTAGTGTTTCTCTGGTAAATCCTTCTGTGTTACAGAAAAAAAAAATAGAATAAAATTGAAATTCAGCAAGAAAAATGAAATGTGAAAATTTCACCTCCACTTTGCTTTAATTCCTGTGAAATGCCTAAAGGGTTAAAAAAAACTTTCTAAATGCTGTTTTAAATACTATGAGGGGTCTAGTTTTTAAAATTGGGTGTTTTATGGGGGTTTCTAATACATAGGCCCCTCAAAGCCACTTCAGAACTGAACAGGTACCTTAAAAAAAAGGCTTTTGAAATTTTCTTAAAAATATGAGAAATTGCTGCTTATGTTCTAAGCCTTGTAACATCAGAAACAACCTAAAAAGCACAAAAGCGCAGGGGACATGACACCCCAATGGAATATAAGAATATATCACTGCTACGTATCGTAAAAAATGGAAATCTTTATTAATACATAACAATACATGGTATCACAGTAATAAATATATTTAAATAAAGCAGGTCATACACGGAGAGCAACATCAGTGAGGTATAGATGACAACATACCATGAGGAAAACAGAGACAACCCATCTCAAAGCAAACGTCCCATACCTAACACACCATATGTGCCAAAAATTTATAAAAATATTGCAATAGCCAAAAAGGCAAATACATGCAAAAGTACTGGGTATGTCTGTTAGATTCTAGCTGGTGAGACATATGTGTAGCAGAAATGCACTGCAGAAATAACAGGAACTACTACATGCATCACCAGGGATGTGGATGAAAAGACATACCTAGAGACATGGTGGAGGGGACGTGGAGAGATGTGGCACAGAAAACGCCTCGACGCGCGTTTCACCTGAGACCGACTTAGTCAGGAGACTGACTAAATTTAAATTCCATGGGGTTTAAATAGTAGTGCTGGCAAAACAATTGGTAACACCAGTGGATTGCACGTACAGGTGGCGCTCAGTGTACATGATGCGAGTCCCGCATCACCGGAAGCGTCACGTGTCTGTCGTGACGATGTGCCTCATCAAATGACGATGGACGCATGTCACCATGGTGATACAGACACACAATAAGACACTCCGGAATGCGGGGATCACAGCGCATGCGCTAATGAGCGCCTGTGCAAATAATACACAGGCTATATCAAGAGAGATAAATAAAGAATAACAGCAAAACCATGAAGTTTATCAACTATTATAATCCCACAACAAGACACATATGAATCCAGACATAGACTCATAAAGATGAAGGGCATACAAAGTTTTAATAGTGCATTGAAGTATATAGGGAATAAAGGAGGATGCAAGAATAGAGAAATATATATGAATAATCTATATAAATTTAAAAAATATAATATATAATAAATAAGGAATACATATATAACATGAATAAAAAATATTATGTATAAATGATAAATATTCAATAAATAATGAGAATAGATATAAAAATAAATAAATACAAAAAATATAAATGTAAATAAATACAAAAATGTAAATAATAAATACTAATGAAAAACAATAAATATATAAAAAAAATTGATTAAATAAATAAATGAATGAAATATCTGTATATATGCATCAATAACCAAAGATAAACAACACAAAAATAGGTAACATGTAAATATATTAAGTTGATAAAAATAAACAAAGTGGAAAATATAGTGAATACTATAAATGCAAGTATGTATATATAAAGAATATAAAATAAATATATATATATATATATATATATATACATATATATATATATATATATATATATATATATATATATATATATTGATATATATACATATATATGTATATATATATATATATATATATTGATATATATATTGACATAGACATAGATATAAATAAAGTGTACGAAATTAAAAACGAATCAAATAAAAAAGTGCAAAATGAAAAAATATGAAAAATAAAATACTGTGCAATAAACATACATCAATGCTATAGAAAAACATTTTTATGTGCAAAGTGCAAAATACAAAGTGCATAGTGCATACATGAGTACCCAGATAACGTATGAATACCACAAATCAAATGTGATAACAGAAATAAACAACAAAAAATAAGAAATAAATGAAATATCATAATAATAATAATACACTAATATCCCTAACACTGTATTTATAAGCAGTATATCCAACGATGCTCATCAATCGTAATCTATATTGGGATGGTATATACGGCATCAAGTAGAATATCACAATGGTGTAGCCAGCACAACTAGAATGCAAAAATCAAAAATTAGAACAAATAGAACACAACCCCCCCCCCAAAAAAAAATAAAAATAAAACAAGGTTAAAATTTGCACAAGTTGTAATAATTAAAGACAGGGTTTGAAGCTAGTGGCCTCATTTAGGCCAAAAGGTGTGGTGGTATTAAGCAAAGTGATCCACTTAATTTCTTTTTTCAAAAGGGCTTTACGAATATCGCCACCCCTACAACCTAAACTCACCCTATCAATACCCCGAAACCTTAGGCCCCTGGGGTCACAAGAGTGATATTGGTGAAAATGCCTGGGAATAGGCTGTAGTTGATCTAAGTCTTTGGCATTACTAAGCCTTGTAACGTCCAAGAAAAATAAAAGAATGTTCAAAAAACTATGCCAATCTAAAGTAGACATATGTCATGTAAAAGGGGGTTAAAAGTCCATGATGTTAGCCCTTATTATACATTGTCCCTGCTTTCTAGAGTTCGATACCCGGTCGGTACACCACCAGCCTGGCCGGCACCCACATCATGATGCCGATGCAGGTAAAAAAATGTCACCGCCAATAATAATTGCTGTTGAAAAACTTTAAGTAACTGCAGTCAATGTGATAATATATATATAAAAAAAAGATGACCCACCTTTTAAATCCCCCTGTCAAACCAGTGCTGATGCCTCGGTGGTCCCCACCGCTTCGACAGCGATGACACCATGTACATCATTCACGTGACCGCAGCAGAGCAGCCAATTAAGTTGAATTATCTTTTTTTATTTTATAAAACATTTTTTTTCTTTTTAGTCTGGCCTGAGGTCTGATCATGGGTCTGAAGTCACAGGGGGCACTGTGTGACACTGTCTTTAGGGGGTACTGTGTGAGTCACTTTCTACAGGGGGTATGGTGTGTGGCATTATTATTTGTATTGGGCATAGTCTATTGCACAATTTTAAGGGGGCACAAACTGTGGTACTATTCTTATTGTGCACTGTTTGTGTGACATTATTGTATTCAGTGTGCACTCTGTGTGAGAGGAGGGGCAGCCGACATTTACCTAATTTGTATGGCCACCTTTACCAAAAAGGCATCGAAAGTCCACATGTAAAATCAAATCCTGTTTGAAGCCACTCTCTCCAAACCACACCCACTTTTTTTACGCGTGTCAACCTAGTCTGCATTTTTGGTTGGGAAAGGTGGCAACCGTGACGTTTCCCGTACTTAAATCTTTGCATCCTCTAGGCTCTCCTGTGTGGAGGAGTGTCCATAATCTATTACTAGTAGTTTTGTAAGTTCAGACATAGAGGTCCGTACGGACACCAAGACCACTTGAGAATTAGATGTCACAGTCGGCCAGTGAACAGATATGCCGACTAATTCTTCTGCTACTCAGTGGTCCCAGTGCCAGCATGAACTGATAGTGTGTCTGTTATAAAGGGCTACTAATAAAACATGAGCCGTTTTAATAATATAGCAAAAGGCAGCATCCCCAACGCTAACTGTGTAGCGCCTCATATAGCGTGACAATGATGTCATACATGATGTACTGCCTGTGGCCTGCCAGTTTGACACTAAATTAATACCACTTGGATTTTTTACTTGGATCAAATCCACTTATATTTTCATATTCTGGAGGATATCTTGTTATTATGCTACTCAGTAGTTCATGAACCTGACTAAAACCTGAATTCTTGTGGAATGTAAGAGAAGTAGTGGGTGCCAATGATCTAATAGGTAATATTTGTTTTTAGTTGCACTGATCATTATTTTCATATATATTTTGGATAATTCAGAAGTACATTTGAATATACGAACCTTTGTAATAAATATTCATTTCTGTAGGATCTCTGTAAATGATCATAAACATCCACAATCCCCCCCCCCCCCAAATACTTCCCATTACTACAATACATAGTAGTTAGGGAGGCAGAGGGAGGAAGGGGAAGCAGAAGTGGGGATGCATCTGATTGGCTCAGAGTGCTGGGCATGTATGTGGGATAAATGCAAGATAACTCCAAGAGCCTGACCAATCAAAAAGCTTCCAAGCAAAAATTCTACATTTAACAGAAGTCATGCAAAGGGATTGAAAATGATCTAAAATATCTAAGTTAGAATCCAAATTTCACTACATCTAACTTCATGTAACATACATCTACAGCTGCCTACAGAGTTACTTTCTTCCGGTAAAAGTACATTTTATGTAACCAACATCTTTTAACTATGCCCAACTGTATTGATTTAAGAAAGAATGATTTAGTTCTATAATGATTTGTGTGTTTAGAATCCATGCTCTGTGTGAGGGGTCTAGAGATCTACAGCGGATCTTTACATGTTTGGAAGATAAATATTTAAAATACATAAAAGGTTTTCAACAACATTGAGGAGAATTGATAAAAAAAAGAATCATTGAGGGGCTGCTAAAATAATCCTCTATGCTACTAAGTTGTGGTATGGTGCTTATGTGTTTTCTCCCTAGGATTTGCAGTCTCGGAAGCATGTCGCCTAGGTGTGATATTTATTCATTTGTTTCCTTTTCTCTCTGTTGGTTCTCCTGCTGTTGCTAAGTGTTACCAATTTTAACTTTGTAATGCTGCCAGCTTCCAAACATTCCCGAGCTCCTCCACAACTAAAACACTCAGGCAGGCTCCAACTATTGACTACACTGCTGTAACCTTTCAGATATAGCAAGCTTTTCATTTACAGCTGCAGGCTGCACAATCTTCACAAAATATATTTTGCTGGTTTTGTGCTACGATCTGTTTTAAGTGTATAGGTTATTTTATACTTATATATTATGGAATTGTATGAACAGCTACTCCATATATGCATGCCAACTCTCCTGGAAAAAGGGGAGCTGTCAAGACTCCCGGGTGACTAAATACTCACTTCTCCTCATACCTGCAGTCCTCTTTACTGCTGGGCACCACCGCAGACAACATACTCACGCCAGGGGAAGGCATCGTGTTTGCGCCTGGCAGTCAAGAGCAGCGTCCAAATAAATTTGCTTAGGAAAATCATTGCATTACAGATTCTTTCCTACTGAATATTTATTCATTTCAATTTTCCAGAATTTTCCTGAATGAACCAACCAAGTTCTGCTCCGAATCTGTACATAAAGAGGCTGTGCACTAAGGGGGTAATTTATTAAGACTGACGTTACATACGCCAGTTTTAATATCAAGAAAGTAAAATGCCCAATGCGTACTCTAGAAATGTTGGAATAAGAACGTATCATTGAGTCCAGTGGCTTCATAGCAAGCGCAAAATGCGACGGTTATGAAGGGCAACGCTGGTCTAGTCCCTCACTCAATACTGATCGATGAAGGCTTCGATGTTGGGATTTTAAAGTAGGCGGTTGGATGAGAATTCAGGGTTTGTATGGCTAAAACAAATGTGTCATATATACTACCTGTCTAAGAACCGAAAATAAGTAATTTTTTATGATATTCTGACAAAGGCATTTTCAATATGCAAGGACAGGAGTTTAATAGGTGTAGATGATTGACTGACCCAAAGGATTTTAGAGATGTTATCACAAGCGTCTCTATTTAGGAAAAAATTCACTTGATCCTGGTGAATCAAGATAGGAAGGAGTAAATTAAGAAATTGTGCCAGAATAAAGGTGAGGAGATTTGCGTCCAAATTAAGCACTGAAATGGGCTTTTGTTCGGTTTCGGGATATCCGTTATCATTGCCGTCACTAATTCTGAAGGGCATATAATGACCCTTAAGAAGAAGATTACAAAAATTTCTGATACGGGGAATCCAAGGGGCAAAGGAAGGGTCATCATATGGGAGTTTTGGTTGACCATCCGGACCCGAGGCTCCTGGGGGGCCCATGGCCGCCCAAAGTATATTGCAGATTTGTCCTGATTTTCCTGCGAATCGCGGAGGAACCCACAACGGAACGGCATTGTTTATGTCCTGCAAAAGGACCTGCATACATAAGGTCCCATGACCTTATATCTGCAGTTCTTGTTACTGTTTAGAGACCTGAAAGTCACATGACCGCATGTCCTAGAACAGCAGCAAGACTCCAGAGAGAAGACTGTGAGGTGAGCTGCTATGTAAGTATAAGGGAATGGATTAGTTTAAGGGGTTCTGGGTCTGTATTTAGGGGCCTGATCTGGGGTCTGTATTAGTTTAAGCGGTCTGTATTTAGGGGGTCTGGTCTGGGTGTTCGTATTAGTTTAAGTGGTCTGTATTTAGGGGTCTGGTCTGGGGTCTGTATCAGTTTATGGGGTATGGGGTCTGTATTTATGGGGCCTGATCTAGGGTCTGTATTAGTTTAGGGGTCTTTATTTAGGGGTCTATATTTAGGGGTCTAGGGTCTGTATTAGTTTAGGGAGTCAAGTCTGGAGTCATTATTAGTTTAGGGGGTCAGGTCTGGGGTCTGTATTGGGTTTAGTATTTAGGGGGTCTGGTTTAGGGTCTGTATTTGCTCAGGGTGCTTGTACAGGGGTCTGTATTTATTTAGGGTGCCTGTTCGTTGGTCTGTATTCGTCTAGGTGAGTCTGGTCTGGGGACTGCAATAGTTTAGAAGGTCTGGGTTATGTATGTATTCTAGGATCTGATCTGGGGTACGATTTTATTAGTATGAGTAAAAGGGTTTTCCAGGCATGTTGATAAGTCATCAGTATGAAAAACCGGTCCGTGCCCAGACAACCCCTTTAATGTATGGGTCAGGGCCTTGGTGTCTGAATTTTTGTGTTTCTATAGAGGCTGGAAATGGCTGCATAAGCGAGGGGAAAAGATGTCTCCTCAGGAAAAGTGACCATAATGGTCTGTGTCAGATGGAGAAGAAAAGAAAAGAGAACGACTCCCATCAGAGAAGACATCACTTGTGAGTCACTGGATCTATAGTGGATCTGTCCCCTCTCCTGACATGTCTGTTGTAGGAAATACTTGTATTCCACATAAAGTCTTTGTGTACCCAGGACTAATAGACAAATGCGTGTTACCATTCCCATTGTCAATAGGATGTGTCCCTATACAGTGTGATACTGTCAGTGATGGTTGGAGACTGTCAGTATGTAGGGACACAGCCCTTTGAAAAGGGTAATTGTAACACCCATTTGTCAATGCTCGCACAGAAAGTTGATGTTCACTATAGACACGGTAGAATGGCTGTGAGGAAGGGGGCCCCAGGTTTGGGGAACAGCTCAGGGCCTATGTTCTACTTAATCTGCCACTGCCAAGGGGTGGCATACTTTTTATTGTAAGCCACAGACAAACCGTAAGGGCTGGGTGTTTTACTCAATTTAGGGTGCCTTATGATCCGTTTAACTCCTCATCTGTAATTTAAATTTTGCAATGCCTCTTATATTAACCCCTAGGCACACCAGGACACAACTGGACGTCGTGGCTGGAGGTTACTTCATGCACCACGACGTACAGTTACTGCGCAGCTCCTGGTGCAATCGCCACATTTTACAGGTTTCTAGCACATTGGCAGACCCCACAATTAAATCTCAGGGTTTGCTGATGGTTGGCATGGCAACTGGAGGCGAAAAAATGGCCTCCGTGTCTGCCATGTACGGAAACCTATCAGGACCATCCTTCGGTCCTGATAGGCTTCCTGTCATAGTGACAGGAGGTCACTGAGTCGTTCCCGATGCACACTGTCAGTGACAGTGTGCATTGGGAATCAGGAGGTCAGCTGTCCCCGACAGTTGACACTCCACTGTTGCCGATCAACGTGTCATTGCCGCATTTACGGGGTTTGTAGCAAATCGGCAGCCCCCATGCAATCGTGGGGGTTTCCGATGGTTGTCATGGCCTCTGGGTCTGCCATGTACAGAAGCTTCTGGCTGGTCCTCATAGGCTTACTGTCAGAGTTACTGTCACGTCACAATGACGGTTGGAATACATTATACTATGCCAGGGGCAATGCTAGGGTCTAAAAAGATCAGGGGCACTGGCTTGGTGTTAGCCAGTGCAAGGGCTAACACTAATCCCCATTATTACCCCGGTACCCACCGCCACTAGGGGTACCTGGAAGAGCCGGGTGTGATCCAGTATCTGACATCTATAGGGCAGGCCGGGCGCTGGGAAAGGCCAAAAACAGTGGCCCTTCCCACCCTGGTAATGCTAGCCTGCTGCTGCTGTGTTATATCTGGCTAGTTAAGAAAAATTTTAAATTTTAAATTTAAAAAAAATAAATGACATGGGGCCCCCCCCATTTTTGATAACAAGTCAGATACAACATAGCAGCAGCAGGCTATCATTACCAAGCAGCACGCTAGCATTACCGGCCTAATAATACCAGCCTGCGGCCGCCCCATTGCCCGACCATCACTACAGATGATCAGGTACTGGATCGTACCCAGCTCTTCCAGGTACCCCTGGTGGCGGTGGGTACTGGGGTAATAATGGGGCTTAGTGTTAGCCTCTGCAGCGGATAACACTAAGCCCCGCCTTAGTAATGGACGCTGTCAATCAGCCACAGCCATAACTAAGGCGGTAGTAATAAAGTTTAAAAGAAAATACACAGACATAGATAAAAAAAACTCCCACACAAACCTCATTAACCATTTTATTGAAAATGAAAAAGGCTGTCATCGAAGTAGTCCTCGAATCCGACGTAGTCTAATATCCGAACATTTAAAAAGACACAAACACAAAAAAACACATTAGTAACACATGTGGTAGGCTTAGATACAGGACCCATGTGTGATGCTGTCTGTTAGACCATGTATCTAAGCCTACCACAAGGCAGGTTTAGATACAGGACCCAACAGACAGTAATCTTATACAGTATAAGGTTACTGTCTGCTGGGGTCCTGTATCTCAGCCTGCTTTGTGGTAAGCTTAGATACATGGTCCAAAAGACAGCATCACACGTGGGCTTAGATACAGGGCCCATGTGCGATACTGTCTGTTGAACCCTGTATCTAACCCTACCACATGTTAGGCTTAGATACAGGGCCCCAGCAGATAGTAATCTGATACAGTATAAGGTTATTGTCTGCTCGGGTCCGGTATCTAAGCCTGCCTTGTGGTAAGCTTAGATACATGGTCCAACAGAAAGTATTACACATGGGCCCTGTATCTAAGCCCATGTGTGATGCTATCTATTTGACCCTGTATCTAAGCCTATTACAAGGCAGGCTTAGGTACAGGACCCCAGCAGGCAGCAATGATGTTACACTTACCCAGCTCTTCGGTGCAGTGAATGTCCCAACACCATCCAGCGTTCTGACATCATGTGCGGCGCACAGCGTCATGACGCGAGAAGACGTCAGGACTTCCGATGCGCTCGGGAAGGAGGGTAAGTGTAGTGGTGTTACTATAGTAACAGGGGCTCGCATATTTTATGAGATAGGTCCCAGTTACTATAGTAAATTTCTATAGATGCGGTGCGGGGTCCGTGGCCCGGTCGCTGTGACCCCTGTAGGTGGATCTGCGGCACCAGGCCAAAGATCCGGGGCTTGGGCCCCCGGAGGTCTGGTGCTAGCGACGCCCCTGCACTACGTAGGTAGTGTAATGTATTCTAGCAGCGATCAGTGCTGCAGGTTAAAAAAAAAAAAAGTGTAACAAGTAAAAAGAAAGTTAATAAAAATGTTTTATAAAAGTGTAAAAATAAAAGTTAGAAGTTAAAAAAAGAAACACTGCTTTATTTCCTATAATACATCTTTTATTATAGGAAAAAATGAAACCGTTAAAAAAAGTACATATATTTGGTATCACCGCGTTCGTAACGACCCAAACTATAAAACTATAATGTTATTTTGAACACCGCAAAAAACGAAAAACAATGCCTGAATCTGTATTTTTTTGGTCACCATCCCTCCCGAAATATACAATAAAAAGTGATCAAAAAGTCACGTGTACCCAAAAACAGTACCAATAAAAACTACAACCAGTACCGCAAAAAACAAGCCCTTACACAGCTTTTTTTTTGCTGAAAAATAAAAACATTATGGCTTTCAGAATATGGTGACACAAAAACTAAATGATTTTATAAAAAAGTGATTTTATTGTTCAAACGCTCCAAAATATAAGTATAACTATATACATATGGAATCACCGTAATCGCATCGACCCGCAAAATAAAGTCAAATGTAATTTAAAGCGCACGGGGTACACCGTAACAAATAAAGAATTTAAAATGACAAAATCGCTGTTTTTTTTTTCACCTTAGCTCTAAAGAAAATGTAATAAAAAGTGATCAAAAAGTTGTATGTACCAAAAAACGGTACCAATAAAAACTACAGCTCATTCCGCCAAAATTATTTTTTATTAAGAAATACTTTTTTCTTTGTAAAAGTAGTAAAATATGAAAAAAAAACTATATACATTTGGTATCACCGCAATTGTATTGAGACGCAGATTAAATGAAAATTGTAAAAACGAAACCAAAAAAACAATGGCAGAATCACAGTTTTTTCCAATTTCAGCCCGCAATGAATTTTATTTTCAGTTTCCCAGTACATTAGATGGTGTCAATAGAAACTACAGCTCCTCCTACAAAAAATAAGCCCTCACACCACACTATTGACGGAAAAAATAAAAAGTTATGGCTTTTAGAAGGCGGGGAGTGAAAAACTAAAATGAAACAGCAAAAAAGCATCCGCCCTGAAAGGGTTAATTAATTTCGAATGAAAACCATTTATTTATTACCTACCACATGTGGGGTATAGCCATACTCGGGAGAAATTACTTTACAAATGTTGGGCAGCTTTTTCTCCTTTAGCGGACAAAAATGTTGATATTAATTTTCACGGCCTAATTCCACTAATTTCTGCAAAAAACCTGTGGGGTCAAAATGCTAAGGGTATGTGCACACGTAGTGACCAAAAACGTCTGAAAATACAGAGCTGTTTTGAAGGGAAAACAGCCCCTGATTTTCAGAAGTTTTTTGAGCAACTCGCTTTTTTCGCGGCGTTTTTCGCGCCGTTTTTCGCGGCGTTTTTTACGTCCGTTTTTGGAGCTGTTTTCATTGGAGTCTATGAGAAAACAGCTCTAAAAACGTCCAAAGAAGTGTCCTGCACTTCTTTTGACGAGGCTGTATTTTTACGCATCGTCGTTTGACAGCTGTCAAACGACGACACGTAAATGACAGGTTGTCTGCACAGTACGTCGGTAAACCCATTCAAATGAATGGGCAGATATTTGCAGACGTATTGTAGCCTTATTTTCAGACGTAAAACGAGGCATAATACGCCTCGTATACGTCTGAAAATAGGTCGTGTGAACCCAGCCTAACTATATCATTAGAAAAAATTCCTTGAGGGGTGTAGTTTCCAAAATAGGGTCACCTTTGGGGGATTTCAACTATTTTGGTCCCTCCAGTGCGTTGCAAACACGACATTGGCAATGAAAACCATTCCAGTAAAATCTGCTTTTCAAAGAGTCCTGCCGTGGGTCTAAAAAGCAGCTTATTACCACATATGCTTTATTACCGTAATCGGGAGAAATTGCTTTACAAATGTTTGGGTGCTTTTTCTTCCTTATTCCTTGTAAAAACAAAAAAATTCTATGTTTTTTCAGAAACAAAAGTTGATTTTTATTTTCACAGACTAATTCAAATGAATTTAGCAAGAAAACTAATGGGTCAAAAGGCTAACTATACCCCTATATAAATTCCTTGTGGGGTCTAGTTTCCAAAATGGGGTCAATTTTGGGGTTTTTCCACTGTTTTGGCACCACAAGACCTCTTTATACCTGACATTGTGCCTAAAATCTATTCTAAAAAAGGAGGCCCCAAAATCCACTAGGTGCTCCTTTGCTTCTGAGGCCAGTGCGTCAGTCCATTACCACACTAGGGCTACTACATGTGGAATATTTCTAAAAACTGAAGAATCTGGGCAATAAAAAGTTGCGTTTTCTGGTAAAACCTTCTGTATTACAGAATTTTTTTCTATTACATATGAATTTCGGTACAAAAAAATTTAATTCCAAAATTTCACCTCTCTTTTGCTTTAATTCCTGTGAAAAGCCTAAAGGGTTAAGAGACTTTGAAAATGCTGTTTTGAATACTTTGAGCGGTGCAGTTTTTAAAATAGGGTGATTAATGAGGACTTTTTAATATATAAGGCCCTCAAAATCACTTCAGAACTGAACTGGTCCCTGAAAAAATAGCCTTTTGACATTTTCTTGTAAATGTGAGAAATTGCTGCTAAAGTTCTAAACGTTGTAGCGTCCTAGAAAAATAAAAGAATGTTCAAAAAATGATGTAAACATAAAGTAGACATATGGTAAATGTTAACTAGTAACTATTTTGTGTGGTATTACTATCTGTTTTACAAGCAGATACATTTAAATTTAGAAAAATGCTATTTTTTTGCCAATTTTCTCAAAATTTTGGTGTTTTTCACAAATAAATATTACATTTGTCGACCAAATTTTTTCACTAACATAAAGTACAATATATCACAAGAAAACAGTCTCAAAATCGCTTGGATAAGTAAAAAAAATTTGCCACAAGGTCAAAACAGACTGTGTCCTAAAGGGGTTGATCTCGGTAAAGATGCCTGTACTATAAAGATTATAGTAACCTCCTGGGAGCTTGGTTGTACTGCTTAACCCCTTAAGGACGCAGCCTAGTTTTGGCCTTAAAGAGGCTCTGTCACCAGATTTTGCAACCCCTATCTGCTATTGCAGCAGATAGGCGCTGCAATGTAGATTACAGTAACGTTTTTATTTTTAAAAAACGAGCACTTTTGGCCAAGTTATGACCATTTTTGTATTTATGCAAATGAGGCTTGCAAAAGTCCAAGTGGGCGTGTTTACAGTAAAAGTCCAAGTGGGCGTGTATTATGTGCGTACATCGGGGCGTTTTTACTACTTTTACTAGCTGGGCGTTCTGACGAGAAGTATCATCCACTTCTCTTCAGAACGCCCAGCTTCTGGCAGTGCAGACACAGCCGTGTTCTCGAGAGATCACGCTGTGTCGTCACTCACAGGTCCTGCATCGTGTCGGACGAGCGAGGACACATCGGCACCAGAGGCTACAGTTGATTCTGCAGCAGCATCGGCGTTTGCAGGTAAGTCGATGTAGCTACTTACCTGCCCAATTTCTCCTGAGTGCAGCAATACCCCATTTGTGGCTATAAACTGCAGTTTGGGCCCATGGGAGGCCTCAGAAGTGAAGTAGTGCTGTGTGTTCTTTGGAGTGCAGATTTTGCTAGTTTGGTTTTCGGGTGCCATGTCGCATTTGCAGAGCCCCAGAGGTATCAAAGCAATGGAAACCCACCAGAAGTGACCCCATTTTGGAAACTACACCCCTCAAGGAATTCATTTATGGGTAATGTGACCATTTAGACACCATAGTTTCTTCACAGAACTTATTTGAATTGGGCTGGGAATTAAAAAAAATAAAAAAATTTCCAATAATATGTAGTTTTTGCTCAAAAATTCTTATTTTCACAAGAAATAAAATACTACATTTTGTTGCCCAATTTGTCCTGAGTGCGGCAATACCCCATTTGTGATGATAAACTGCCGTTTGGGCTCATGGGAGGGCTCAGAAGGAAAAGAGCGCTATTTGTTCTTTGGAGTCCAGATTTTGCTGGATTGGTTTTCGGGTGCCATGTCGCATTTGCAGAGCCCCAGAGGTATTAAAGCAATGGAAACCCACCAGAAGTGACCCCATTTTGGAAACTACACCCCTCAAGGAATTCATTTATGGGTGTTGTGACCATTTTGACCCCATAGTTTTTTCTCAGAACTTATTTGAATTGGGCTTGGAATTAAAACAAAATTAATTTTTTCCAATAATATGTAGTTTTGGCTGAAAATTTCTTATTTTCACAAGAAATAAAATACCCCATTCTGTTGCGCAATTTGTCCTGAGTGCCGCAATACCCCATTTGTGGTGATAAACTGCCGTTTGGGCCCATGGGAGGGCTCAGAAGGAAAGGACCACCATTTGGCCTACAGGTGATTTTCTGGTGCGAAGTCATGTTTGCAGAAGCCCCTGAGGTACCAGTACAGTTGAAACCCCCAAGAAGTGACCCCATTTTAAAAACTACACCCTTAAGGCATTCATCTAGAGGTGTAGTGAGCATTTTTACCGGAGACATACACCCCATAAACTGTAATATGGGTTCTCCCGGGTATGGCAATACCCTCAATGTGGCTGTTATCAGCTGCTTGGGCACACAGCAGGGCTCAGAAGGGAAAGATAATGTGGGATAAGCTGTGCGGAGTACATCAGGGTAAGTAGAATTGGGGTAAATTATAAATCAAGGGATGTATGATAAATTTTAAAACACTCTTTCATACAGAGCTCTGGTTTTTCGGGACACGCGTTACATTAATATATTGTGTCCTCCCTTATACCCCTCTTATAGCAGACTTTGCACCTCTTTTGACTTTTTCCCTTCTTGCCAGTTTGGGGAACTTCTCCTGGAAAGTGCTGCCCTGGTGCGATGCGTGTGGCCTCGCTTCCAGAAGTACTGGGTGCCCCCCCTTCCTGGTCCCTAAAGATTAGGTTCTTGATAACCACCTCTTGAAATTCCAGGAAAGTTCCCCTCTGGCCTGTACATGGATGTAGCACGTACACATTGTACAATGTCATCTCTATGATGTGCACGGCCAGCTTCTTATACCACACCACATGGCGCTATAGGGCTTCAGGACTTGATCTGACAAGTCCACCCCTCCCATGTACCTATTGTAGTCCAGGATGCAGTCTGGTTTAGGGGTCTCTGTACTGGTACCTCGTACAGGTACATGGGTACTGGTGTGACATCTCTCTTGTCCTTGTACTTGACACACAATATGTTGCTGCTAGATTGTGCCCTGCTCTCACCCCTTCTGAGTGTTTGCCCACGCAGAGTCTTAAAGAGGCCTCTCAGATTTCTTCTAGCAGTGCCGCATGCCGCAGGACTGGAAGCGAGGCAGTTGAAGAGTGGGACGCCGGTATAAAAATTATCCAGGTAGAGGTGGTAACCCTGGTCCAGCAGTGGGTGCACCAAATCCCACACAATTGTTGCATTAACTCCCAGTAAGGGGGGGCATTCTGGGGGCTGAATACTGGTGTCCTTCCCTTTATATATCCTAAATTTGTAGGTATACCCTGATGCACTCTCGCACAGCTTATACATCTTCACACCATACCTTGCCCTCTTACCCGGCATGTACTCGCGGAATTGAACCCTCCCTTTAAAATCCACCAAGGACTCATCAATAGAAATACACTTCTTGGGGTGTATGCTTGGGAAAACCGGGCACTGAAACGGTCTAATAGGGGTCTCCGTTTATACAAACGGTCAAAACTGGGGGTCATCTCGGGGTGGGCACAGCTCATTATCAGTATAATGTAAGAAGCAAAGTATTGCCTCATTTATTTATTTTTTTAGGTTCCAGTTCAGTTCTGAAGTTGCTTTGAGGGGCCCATATATTAGAAACCCCTATCAAACACCCCATTTTAGAAACTAGACCCCTCAAAGTATTCACAACAGCATTTAGAAAGTTTATGAAGCCTTTATGTGTTTCACGGGAATTTAGAGCAAAGTATAGGTGAAATTTACATTTGTTTTTTGTCAGAAAATCCTCTTTATACTATTTTTTTTATAACACTAAAGGTTTTATCAGAGAAACGTAACTCAATACTTATTGCCCAGATTCTGCAGTTTTGAGAAATACCCCACATGTGGCCCTAGTGCGGTAATGGACTGAAGGAGCGGCCTCAGAAGCAAAGGAGCACCTAGTGGATTATGAGACCTCCTTTTTATTAGGCACCATGTCCGGTTTGAAGAGGTCTTTTGGTGCCAAAACAGTGGAAACCCCCCAAAAGTGACCCCAATTTGGAAACTAGACCCCTTGAGGAATCCATTGTAGTTTTCTTGGGGTGCATGCGACTTTTTGATCAGTTTTTATTCTATTTTTAGGTGGCGTAGTGACTAAAAAACAGCAATTCTACTATTGTTTTTTTAATCTATTTTTTAACAGCGTTCACCTTGCGCTATAAATGACATATTCACTTTATTCTGCGGGGCGATACGATTACGGCGATACCAGATGTTTATAGTTTTTTTTATGTCTTATGGCGTTTGCACAATAAAATACGTTTTGTAAACAACCATTCACTTTTTGTGTTACCTTATTCTAAGAGCCATAACGTTTTTATTTTTCCATCAAGAAAGACGTGCGAGGACTTATTTTTTGCGTAACGAACTGTAGTTTCGATCAGTACCATTTTTAGGTACATGCGACTTTTTGATCTCTTTTTATTCCATTTTTTGGGAGGTGAAGCGACCAAACAATTGTGATTGTGGTACGGTTTATTATTATTTTCTTTTACGGCGTTCACTGCGCGGGATAAATAACGAAATAATTTTGTAGTTCAGGCCGTTACGGACGCGGCAATACCAATTATGTATAGTTTATTTGTTTGTTTATATATTTTTATTAATAATAAACGACTGATAAGGGAAAAAGGGGGATTTTTACTTTTATTACTTTTAAAACTTTTATTTTCTTATTTTTACACATCTTTTTTTAACTTTTTTTTTAACTTTATTACTTTGTCCCACTAGGGTACTTGAGGGCAGGAGGCCCTGATCGCAATTCTAATACACTGCACTACATGCGTAGTGCAGTGTATTAGAACTGTCAGCTACTCACTGACAGCAAGCATAGTGGGTCCTGACTTCGTCAGGACCCACTAGGCTTCCGTCGATGGCGGAGTCGGATGCCATGTTTTGGTGTCCGGTTACCATAGCCACCATCGCCAGCTGCTATCGCGAAGCAGGCTGGCGATTGTAGCTTAACCCCTAAAAAGCCGTGATCACTATTGAACACGGCTTTTAAGGGGTTAATCAGCGGGGACACCGCGATCGGTCCCCGCTGTAGGAGCTGCGGCAGCTGCTGTACGATACAGCAGCTGTCACAGCTCCTGTATGTGTCGGGAGGACGGCCAAAATGGCCGTTACTCCCGCGACGTAATAGTCCGTTGCTGAGCGCTAACGATACAGTTAGCGCGACGGATTATTACGTCGCTGAGCGCGAAGGGGTTAAATACTTTATAAATGTGATTGGGACTAGAAGTAGATTGACCATCACACATTTTTTGTTTGTGTACGTGGTTGATGCGTGGTCTTTCTCTCAGTTTTCCAGTTAGTAATATATTTGGTTTATTGGCTCACTAGTAACATTTAGATTGGGTTCATCTTAATGTTTTTTCTATATTTTGAAACAGAACTGCATCTTAGGGCTTATTTAGACGAACGTGATATACGTCCGTGCAACGCGGACCTATGTTAGTCAATGGGGCCGTTCAGACAGTCTGTGATTTTTACGCAGCGTGTGTCCGCTGCGTAAAACACACGACATGTCCGATATTTGTGCGTTGTTCGCGCATCACGCACCCATTGAAGTCAATGGGTGCGTGAAAATCCCGTGCAGCACACGGAAGCACTTCCGTGTGACGCGCGATATTCGCGCAACAGCAGTAAAAAGTTTGAATGATAACTTTACAAACATACAAACAGAGTGTTATAATGATGACGGCTGCGCGAAAAATCACGCAGCCACGCATCATACGCTGCTGACAAACGGAGCTGCTAAGTACCTTTTGCGTGCGCAAAACGTTGCGTTTTTTGCGTGTGCAAAATGCACACGCTCGTGTAAATCCGGCCTTACTGTATCTTGACCTCTTTACTAGCTCTTTGTAAGTACAATGCCTTTGGAAAGTTTGTTTTCCAATTCGGACTGAGTTGCTGTGCTTTCATGTTTGGTCTTAGATGCTAGAGCTAAAAGTCTTCCCCGGATGGAAGCTCTATGAGACAGCCATGGCCAGTGAGGAGAAGAATAAAGAATATTTGAGAATCCACCACAGGGTGAGGCATCATTTACACGAGCGTAATATACTCGTGTGCGACGCGCGTGCTTTTCACGCGTGTCGTACGCACATATATTAGTCTATGGGGCAGTGCAGACAGTCCGTGAGTTTTGCGCAGCGTGAGTCCACTGCGTAAAACTCACAACATGTTCTATAGTTCTGCGTTTTTCGCGCATCACGCACCCATTGAAGTCAATGGGTGCGTGAAAACCACGCAGGTCGCACGGAAGCACTTCCGTGCGAACTGCGTGGTTCGCGCAACAGCTATCAAACTCAGAATGTAAACAGAAAAGCACCACGTGCTTTTCTGTTTACAAACATCCAAACGGAGTGTCAAAATGATGGCGGCTGCGAGAAAATCTTGCAGCTGCGCATCATACACTGATGACACACGCAGCTGTTAAGTGCCTTTTGCGCACGCAAAACGCCGCGTTTTTTGCGTGCGCAAAACGCACACGCTCGTGTAAATCAGGCCTGAGTCAATAGTACTTGTGACCTTTAGGTTTAGAATTGAATTCTGCAAACACCTGTCTGCCCACGCGCCTATAATATGTCTGGCATAGGCTAGAGTATCTGCTAAGGGCAATAGTTTAACCCCTTAATGACCAGCCTATTTTAGACCTTAATGACCAAGCTATTTTTTACGTTTTTCCATCGTCTCATTCAAAGAGCTATAACGTTTTTATTTTTGCGTCGACATAGCTGTATAAGGTCTTGTTTTTTGCGGGACAAGTTGTATTTTTTAATAGCACCATTTTGAGGTACATATTATTTATTGATTAACTATTATTAACTTTTTTTGGGGGGGGGATAGAAAAAAATCTGACATTTGCCACCCTTTTTTGCATCCTAAATCTACGCCGTTTACCGTGTGGTATAAATAACACAATAAGTTTATTCAGCGGGTTGTTACGATTGCAACGATACCAAATTTGTATAGTTTTTGTATGTTTTACTACTTTTACACAGTAAAACCCCTTTTTTTTCAAAATTATTTGTTTTTGTGTCTCCATATTTGGAGAGCCGTAACGTTTTTATTTTTTCGCCGATGCAGTTGTATGAGGGATTTTTTTTGCGGGAAGACTTGTAGTTTTTATTGGTACCATTTTGGAGTAGATGCGACTTTTTGATCACTTTTTATCACATTTTTTTAAAGTCAAGATTCACAGAAAACAGCAATTTTTCCGTCGTTTTTTATTTAATTTTTTACGACGTTCACCTTGCGGGTTAAATAATGTAATCGTTTTATAGTCGGGGTTGTTACGTACGCGGCGATACCAAATATGTGTAACTTTTATTTTGGTTTTTTAATAGTAAAGCAGTTTGTAAGGGGAAAAAGTGGGTTTTTTATTTTTTTTTCACATTTTTTTTTAATTAACTTTATTAAACTTTTTTTTTTACTTTTTTACTAGTCCCACTAGGGGACTTCACTATGCGATCCTCCAATCGCTATTATAATACACTGCAATACTTTTGTGTTGCAGTGTATTACTGCCTGTCCGTTTAAAACGGACAGGCATTTGCTAGGTCATGCCTGCGGCATGATCTAGCAGGTATTCATTACAGGCAGACCTGGGGGCCTTTATTAGGCCCCCGGCTGCCATGGGAGACACAGACACTCGGCTATCTTATCACCGGGTGTCAGTGGGTTGAGAGGGAGCTCCCTCCCTCTCTCCAAAACCAATCAGATGCGGTGCACGCTATTGAGTACGGCATCTGAGGGGTTAAACGGGTGAGATCGATACTAATATCGATCTCACCCGGCAGAGCAGGGACGCTCCCAGCCCTCAGCTGCCTCTGGCAGCTGAGAGCAGGGAGATTTGACAGCTCCCTGCTCTGTTTACTTATTCCAATGATGCGACGTAAAAAGTCTATGGCATCGGAATAAGGCCCGTTAGTGACCGACGTAAAAAGACTATGGGCCAGTCACTAACGGGTTAAGGGCATTAGAGAGGGTTCATTTTTGGGCATTAGACCTTCTTACATCCAAAGTAGCTAATTTATTCATAAGTTAACCACAAAATTAAAGTCCCCACATCAGATCAAGTGTGTGTATGTAAGTGGAGCTATAAGGTCAGCCACTCGATGGAAAAATGTAATAGGATAATCATTAGGAGCATAGAAATGAAAGAGGTTGTCCAGTTTTCAATTATTTTTTAAGTTATTTGTAATATACGAAATTATACCGTTTTCTAATATACATGTATTTCTGCTCACATACATTTATTATAGTGCATGAGTCCCCTGTCACAGCAGAATGGTATAGCCCACATATTAGCCCTGTGTAATGCATCCACAGGCTAAATTAATATGACTAAACATGGCGTCAGTCATGTAACCACTGTAACATCCATGGCCGCGGACCGTCGGGATTACTCACCCCTTGACGGCCGCAGCCATGGTCTGGTGAGCGCTAGCCCGCATCTCCTACCCAGGAGACGCCAGCGCTAACTTTTGCTCCACTCTGCTGTATCCCATAGGGTGCGCGCGCATGCTCGCGCCCGGCCTTAAAGGGCCAGTGCACGCACAAGCAAAACATCAATAATCAGCCCATGGATATTTCCATGTTAGTCTTGCAAATAGTCCCTTAGTGTTATCCTGTTCCCGTTGTTACCCGTACCCTGCTACCTGTGTCCTGTGTCCCGTGCTGTGTCCTTGTTCCTGAGCCTGTTAGTTTTTGGTGTCGTGTCCTACTGCACCTGCTGTCACCCGCCTCATCTGGCGCAACCTACTGTACCTGCTGTCATCCGCCACGTCTGGCGCAACCTGCTGCACCTGCTGTCATCCACCACGTCTGAAGAAACCTGCTGCACCTGCTGTCATCCGCCACGTCTGGCGCAACCTGCTGCACCTGCTGTCACCCGACACGTATGGTGCAACCTGCTGCCATCTGCCACGTCTGGCACAACCTGCTGCAGCCACCACCATCCGTGCTAAAGCCTCTGCCACTGTATGGACTATTCAGGTACCCTAGTGCGGGACTTTGTATTTGATTGGGTACTCTGTTGTTTGGCCAGTTGCCTCCCCGCTACGGCGGTGCGGCTTAGTGTGTCCACATACCCACAGACCGTGACAACCACCACACACACACACACACACACACACACACACATACACATACACATATACATACACACACACACACACACACACACACTCGCACAGGTCCAGCATGCGCACCACTAAAATCCTCCCTAGTCTATCCCGGTGCACCCTGTCCTATTTAAATCCGTCCTACCTTCCTTACTGTGCCTGAGCATTGTTGTGTCTACCCATGTTCGTATAGCAAATGGTCCCTTAGTTGTATCCTGTTCCCAGTGTTCCCGTATCCTGTTAACTGTATCTAGTAACTGTCAGGCCAAGTGTCTTATGCCACGCTAAGCGTCATTTGCTACGCCAAGTTTCATCTGCCACGCTACTTGTCTTCTGCCATGTATCATCTGTGCTAAAGCCCCTGCCACGTCTCTTGTCTGTCAGGACTTTCATACAGGTACTCTTGTGCTAAAGACTTTCATTGATTGTAGTTGGCCAGCTGCTACTCCGCTACGGTGGAGCGGCCTAGTGGGTCCACATACCTTCAGAGTCGTAACACTTATTATTTACCTGTTATATACCTGAACAGTGTTACCTGAATGCCATTAGTCACATGATGTGGGTCACATGACTGACACCATCTTTAGTCCATTCAATTATCCTATGGATGCATTACTATGGACACATCTTTGGGCAATACCATATTTTTTTTCTTAGACAGAGACAACTGCACTGATATAAGAAAGGTATGTGAGCAGAATTTGAAATACATGTATATTAGAAATCTGTAAGATTTCCTACTCAATAAATAAATTAACAGAAACGATAAAAAGTGGGAAACCCCTTTAATACATAATGTGGTTTCTGAAATTGTGCCTATGAGAATCAAAAACCTTCTATCTGGGTCTGTGAATGTAGAGGTCATTTGAATTGGGAGATATTAAATCATGTATTAAATGACAACACCTGCGGCATTTAGACGTGAAAGAAGCCATATAAAATGTAGGGTAGCGATGGTGGAAATATACGGGGGCTGAAGTTTCGGTAAAATGAGATTCGTGCAAGCAGATCACATCGGGTGAGTGCTTTAAGTACTCAATCAACGTTTTCTTGTGTTTTGGGGTGAATTAGAATCCCTCATGTGGTGTGACAATATTGTACACATGAGAAAAACTAATAGGCTACCATATAATGTCGAAATAACTCAAAGCAGTGACATCTGCGAACCCTAATAACATGTGGTGCATGGTAGGCAGCCCTCGAGTGGGTGAGAGGATGATTAGAAGCCTTGATACCAGCATACCAAATCTTTTAGCATTAAAAAATGGCACAGTGTAGGTAGGATATTACAAAAAATAAAAATAAAAAGGTAATTACAGAGATAACAGTCCTAATAAAAACAAATATGGTACTAGAAAAGGGAAAAAATTTCCAACAACATTCTGGGATAGAGGATCCGTGATTCAGTACTCTTAAGTCCTGAGTTCCAAGAACAACATGAGCTTCCACACTGCCTACAGGCCAATGAGGTAAAATTGCAAAAAGCCTGGCTGGGCACTATGGGCCTATGGTAAACAAGGAGTTAAGACCACATGCTTCAATGGAAGAAAATAATGAACTATGAAGGCATTCACATGTTAATATAAACTTCTAGACAGCTTTTATGAGGCCAGAGCATAAGAAAAATAATTTTAGGAAGCCGGTCTCGTCATCCAGGATCGTTTTGGACGGGGTGTTCTTGTTGGCAGCCGCTGTCGCAACTTCAACAGTATTCCAGCTCTTTACCCTCCTCCAGGGATCTGACCATGTAAGGATGCTAGTTCATTTAGAATGTGAGTGAATAACGGATAGCACTTGTGCTTTTTAAAGCGCTAAAGTTATGAGTCACATCTCATGACGTCTGCCCATGTAGATGGTGCTAGGTCAGCATAGAGGTGGACTGTGGTTTGTACTCCAGGTAAAGCTTGCAAATTACAAGTGACCCCAAGATTTTAAACCCTCACTTCTATGAGGGGTAATGAAGGGTATTGCTATTCAAGATTGTTTCTACTACAGCATAGCACATTTGATAGGTTTACATCTTAAAGCCTTCTTCTTTAAGATTACTGAAAGTATAGACAAAGAAAAAAAAAATGAACTTTATACTCTTTGTCAAATATGTTTAATATATCTGTGAAAAAAAAGTATACTGGCATGTAAGGCCGGATTCACACGAGCGTTGCGTTTTTGCGCGCGCAAACAACGCAGCGTTTTGCGCGCGCAAACACTATTTGACAGCTGCGAGTGTCATCCGTGTCTGATGCGCGGCTGCGTGATTTTCGCGCAGCCGGCATCATAGAGATGAGGCTTGTCGACGCCCGTCACTGTCCAAGGTGCTGAAAGAGCTAAATCTTTCAGCACCCTCGACAGTGAATGCCGAACATAACAGCGAAAAACCTGTTCAAAAAAAGATAAAGTTCCTACTTACCGAGAACTTCCCGGCCGTTGCCTTGGTGACGCGTCCTTGGTGACGCGTCCTTGGTGACGCGCCTCTCTTGACATCGAGCCCCACCTCCCTGGATGACGCGGCAGTCCAAGTGACCGCTGCAGCCTGTGATTGGCTGCAGCCTGTGCTTGGCCTGTGATTGGCTGGAGCTGTCACTTGAACTGAAGTGTCATCCCGGGAGGTCGGACTGCAGGAAGGAGACAGGAGTAATCGGTAAGTTAGAACTTCGTTTTTTTTTACAGGTTCATGTATTTTGGGATCGCAAGTCACTGTCCATGGTGCTGAAACAGTTTAACTCTTACAGTTACAGTTTAACCATGCACAGTGAATGTCTCCCGACGTCGCGGACCGGAAATTTTTTTGCCGGGTTCGGCCAAAACGAGTTTGGCCGAACCCGGTGAAGTTAGCTTCGGTTGTCGGGGTTCGCTAATCGCAAAGACACTCCGTTTGGATGTTCGGAAACAGAAAAGCACGTGGTGCTTTTCTGCTTACATTCATCCTTTTGACAGCTGTTGCGCAAACACGCAGTTCGCACGGAAGTGCTTCCGTGCGACATGCGTGGTTTTCACGCACCCATTGACTTCAATGGGTGCGTGATGCGTTGAAAACGCTGAATCAACGGACATGTCGTGAGTTTTTTGCAACGGAGCAACGCTGCGCAAAAAACGCTGCCATGTCTGCACGGACCCATTGTCTAATATAGCTACGGGCAACGCACGTGAAAATCACGCGCGTTGCACGCGCGTATTTTACGTTCGTCTGAATAAGCCCTAACATTTTAAAGAGGATCTGTCAGCTCCCCTGGCACGTCTGTTTTAGTAAATACTTGTATTCCTCCTAAAATAACAATATATTTTTTGGAACTCTGTGTTGTGCCATCCCTCTGTTAATGTATGAATAAATTGATAACTGAGTGTTACCAGTTGGGAGAGTATCCCTACAAAGTCTGACACTGTAGAAACAGTGCTCAGTCTCAGACTGTGTAGGGACACACCCTTTTGACAAGAGGAATGGTAACAACCAGATGCCAATTAGGCTTTATTCAGACGAACGGTAAAAACGTCCGTGCAACGCGCGTGATTTGCACGGGCGTAGCACGGACCTATATGTGTCTATGGGGCCGTGCAGACATGTTCGTGATTTTTCATCAGCGTGAGTCCGCTGAAAAAAAGTCACGGCATGTCCGTTCTTTCGGCGTTTTGCACGCATCACGCACCCATTGAAGTCAATGGGTGCGTGAAAACCACGCATGCCGCACGGAAGCACTTCCGTGCGAACTGCGTGATTCGCGCAAGAGCTGTCAAAAGGATGAATGTAAACAGAAAAGCACCCCGTGCTTTTCTGTTTACAAACATCCAAACGGAGTGTCTTTGAGATGAGCGAACCCGGACAACCGAACCGAGCTTCACCGGGTTCGGCCGAACTCGCTTTGGCCGAACCCGGCAAAAAAATTTCCGGTACGCGACGTCAGGAGATAGTCACTGTCCAGGGTGCCGAAAGAGTTAAACTGTTTCAGCACCCTGGACAGTGACTTCCGATCCCAATATACATGAACGTGTAAAAAAAAAAGAAGTTCTGACTTACCGATAACTCCCGACTTCTTCCTCCAGTCTGACCTCCCGGGATGACAATTCAGTCCAAGTGACAGCTCCAGCCAATGACAGGCCAAGCACAGGCTGCAGCGGTCACATGGACTGCCGCGTCATTCAGGGAGGTGGGGCCAGATGTCAAGACAGATGCGTCACCAAGGACGCGTCACCAAGGCAACGGCCGGGAGGGAAGTTCTCGGTAAGTACGAACGTGTTTTGTTTTTTTAAACAGGTTGATCGATATGGTGATCGGAATTCACTGTCGAGGGTGCTGAAAGAGTTACTGCCGATCAGTTAACTCTTTCAGCACCCTGGACAGTGACTGACGTAGACTAGCCTCATCCCTATGATGGCGGCTGCGCGAAAATCACGCAGCCGCGCATCATACACGGATGACACACAGAGCTGTCAAGTGGTTTTTGCGCTCGCAAAACGCCGCGTTTTTGCGTCCGCAAAAACGCCACGTTCTTGTGGATCCAGCCTTAATCTATTTGTTTCTAGGAAGAATAACAGAGGAATGGAACAATGCAGAATTAAAAAAAAATAAAAAATATGTTCTAGAATTGTCATTTTATGGCTAATACAAGTATTCACTAAAACAGCCATGACAGACGAGGTTACAGGACCTTCTTAAATAAAAACATATGGGTCTCTTATGTAGGGAGAAAATGTGGTATGAACATAGACTTATAAAACTAGTGCAGGACAAGATGAGCAATTACAGATTCACTTTCAACGTGATATATTTTATAAGCATAATATACTGAATATTTTATATTACCAGTGATTTTTAACAGGGGAAGTGCCAGGGAAGCAGAAGAGAGACAGTGTGATGATTTTTTTTATTTCTGTCATGTGGTCATACTCCCAAGTAAGACTCAACACTTGTGTTCTCTAAGCATCATTACAAAGTATTGATAAATAAAGGGGTTGTCCAGACATTTTATATTGATGGGCTATACTAACCAGCTGACTGAAGGGCCTGTGGCGTTCGACACCGCAGCCTTTTCCTAATTTACAGGCACAGCGCCATACACTTCCGGAGCGGCTGTGCCAGGAATTGCAGTTCTAATCCCATTCAAGTGAATGGGACTGAGCTGCAATCCCAGGAACAAACACTATTGATGTGTACTTTGCAGTGCTTGGTAACCACTGAATGCAATCAGGGCCGTATTTGCCACTTTGCGGCTGCAGGATCCTTTTCTTTTTTTTTAAATTGAAAATGTATCTTGTGACCAGATTGGCAAAGCGATCAAGTCACTCATGAGGGTGGGGGGTGCGCTTCTTAGGCTGTAAGACATGCCCCCTGTTAATGAATTGGCCAGAACTGCTTACTTGAGCAGCTGTGGCCAATACGCAAATAGTGGCGGTTTCTTAGACTCGGACGGCAGACCAGAGCAGGCAGGACAGGACGGCACCGCAGCAGGCCAGGTAAGTAAATGTTTAATAATGTTAATTCATGTATTTCGATACTAAGCTGTGCGGCCACACAGCTTAGTATTGTAATACATGAATGTAGTCAGAGCGGGGCTGCGGCTGCGTAATACAGCCATTGCCCCTCTCCTGATGTGATGCGCCCGGCGCAGCGCTAATGATTGCTGGCACTGAAGACAGAACATGGTGGGTGCACTGCAAAACACCCCTTGTTCTGTCTTCAGTGCCGGCGACGATGCTCATTAGTGCAGCGCCGGCCATATCCCCTTATGCTGACCGCGCATACGCACTTATAGTCAGGAACCTCTGACCTCCGCAGCTATTCCCCTGAATGCTGCGATCAAAGCTGACTTCAGCATTCAAGGCAAAAACGCAAAGGGAGATGCCCCTTGGATCACGTCACAGGGAAACCATGTGACACGATTCAGGGACATACCATATATGGGCAGACAATCCAGGGTTCATTGAAGGTCCTCAGGGCTGTCTGACCATACTTCCTGTTGTTAGGGCATACTTAGGGCATACAATAGATATATGCCAGTACATTAAAGTTTAAACATAAAAAAAGTAAAAATAAAGTAATGTTAAATAAAACATTTAAAAAAATATATATATACACCTATTTTTTACAATAAACATTAAAATAAAAGTCTTAATACATAAAATATACACACATTCGGTATTGTCACGACCGTAAAAACCTGCACAACAAATTTATACCGTCATTTATAATGTGAACACTGTAAAAAAATAAAAAATGCTTTCGTGTGAGGCACGAGGTTTTACGAATTTTGAACCTCCATGTTCCTTACATTAATAGTAATTAACCCCATCATGTACCTCACACAATAACTCTGTCACGATCTGTGGGTATGTGGACCCACTAGGCCGCACCGCCATAGCGGAGTAGCAGCTGGCCAAACAACAGTCCTAGTACAAGAGTACCTTTAATAGTCCAGACAGTAATGGAGGCTCGGCACAGATAAACTTGCAGACACCCGACATGGTGTATATCAGCAGGCGTGACAGGTGGCACAACACGACTCCAACAGTCTAAGGCACGGGAACAAATATAGCACGGGATACAGGATACAGGTAGCAGGACACGGGAACAACGGGGACAGGATAACACTAAGGGATCATTTGCTAAGACTAATATGGGTAAACACCACAACGCTCAGGCAATGAGTGAAAGGGCTTAGCTCTTTTTATAATCCAGGGTAATCATGGGCTAATCACAGATTTTACTCATGTGTGTGCACTGGCCCTTTATGGCCGGAAGCAAGCGAGTGCGCACGCCCTACGAGAACTAGTGCAGTGATGCAGAAGTGAGTACCGGCGTCTCTGAGGAGGGAGATGCCGCCTGGCATTCACTCGTCCATGGCCGCGCCCGTCGGGGGGCAGGTAAAAACGACAGTCCGCGGCTGTGAACGTTACAAACCCAATGTTGTCCATTATGACTGAGAAACACGATGGGGTTTATCACTATTAATGTTAGGCACATTGAGGTTTAAAATTCATCACACCACATGCCTCACATCAGAAAACGGAAGACCTTTTTTAAAAAATTATTATTATTGTTGGCAAGTATCGTTTTGGTGTCAAATCGCAATTAAGTACTACACAAAGTATCGGTATTTAAAGTCCAAATTCTGGTATCGTGTCAACCCTAATGTAATGTACTGTTTTCAATTGTATCCGCGTCCTTAGGAAGCGGATACAATTGAAAGCGCAGGTGAAGCAAAGGAAACATTAGTTCCCTTCCTCATCATTTGGCGCTTTGTTGTGGTGCAGGCAGCGTGATGACGTCATCGCGCCACCTGCCATTATTCCACTGGAGCAGGCCTGATCAGAAAATACCAGGCTTGTGTCAACGGAAACTTTATTGCTGAGCCCCGCCAAAGCTAGTAACTCCTAGTGCAGGGACTCCTTTGTATCTGAAGGAGTCCCCATACTAGGTTTATAGTGGCACACGCACCCGAGATGCGCTAAAATTCTGGCGCATCTCACTTGATCCTGCACCCCTTACAAGGCTCAGTAAACTAAGAAGTGACAGCTCTAAGCTGCCATTGGTTAGTTTACATCACGTGGTGGCTGGTTACCTAAGTTTATTTTCCTACTTTTAAAAGTAGGCCAATGAACTGAGGTAACCTGGGACCACATGATGTAAACTAACCAATGGCAGCTTCGAGCTTAGTTTACTGTCCGAGTATAATAATGTTTTTTCTTTTTTACTTATTAGTGTTACTAATGTTTTCTTTTGTGTTTTTTACAGGTTCGGTTGTTGGACTATGTCGGATTGGAGGACTACTTTGATGACGGCATTTTTATTTTCAATAAATTGGTTAACGAGGGTTGTGTGGGGGGTTTATTTCAATAAAATATTTTTTCTGTGTGTCTGTGTTTTTTTAACTTTATTACTATTGCCTACTGCCTTAGTAATAGTGCCTGTCTGATGGTGTAGTGATGGTGTGGCACTGGGGAGGCCGCAAGCTGGTATTAGTAGGCTGGGAAAGCCCAAAAACAATGGCCCTTCCCACCCTGGTAATGCTAGGCTGCTGCTGCTTTATTGTATCAGGCTGTTTATGAAAAATGGGGGGGACCCCATGTTGTTGTTTTTTTTCAACCTATAATTTTTTATTGAACTTATTTCAATATTTCCAACATACTTATGAAATACAACAAATAAATCCTTTGCAAATGGACATCAAGTTAGAAAAGCATGGTGTATAGGACAAATCAAAATACAGTTCAAATATGGACATTTAGAAGTCAAATCCATAACTGAACTTCCAGAAATATTTTCTGTACATAACAACGAGACAAAAACTAGAATAGAACTCTACAGACTAAGCACATACCAAGATAATCAGTGTGGATATAATGGGTTGAGATATGATTGAACCTTATGAGACACAGTTATATATACTACTTAACCAAGGTTTCCACATATTGTCAAATTTGAGAGCATGTACCATTAATATGTGCATTAATATTAGGAAACGTGGTGAAGTCTATCTGGTGCATCTGAGTACTGTTTTCATGATCGACTCATAGTGGAGTGTACATCTCAAATTTTTCGCTATAAAGGCAAGAGCGGTTGTCCAGTTAGATGTGGAGTAGACTTGTGAAAGCTCCCTCTCCCAAGCCAAGAACAGACAAGTGTTCTCAAATTTAGCCTTAGAGTCTATTATATCATATAAAGGATGTATGCCTTTAGTGTGGGTAACAGGTTGAGACCATAGGTGAAAGATAAGACTGTGAAAGGGTTATCGGATTGTAAAAGGTCTCTAATGCTAAGGTATTTGTAAAAGTCCCTATGGGGAATTCCGTATCTAGTGTGGAGGTAAGAAAATTTAAATAACTGGTCTGTGTCCATAAGAGATTGCAATTGGATCAAACCTCCACCTTTCCAGACTCAAAGGTCTAGGTCAGGGAGAAGAAGCTCAAGAGTCTCTACAGGAGCACAAGTATGCAGAGAAATTGAAGACTCATTAAATTAAACTGTTTCCAGTTCTGGATAGAAACTGACAAAAACTAAGGAAGAGAGGTAGGTGGTGAGCAAGAAGTCAGACTCGTTATCAGCAAAGTTTTTAAGTTATGAGTTGGCGCTAGGGAAGTCTCAATCTGGACCCAGTGTTGTGAAGTATCTCCCCTCCACCAGTATTTTAACTGAGAGATCTGTGTAGCTAAATAATAATGATGTATATTTGGTAAGCTCAGACCTCCAACCTTCTTACCTTTGTTCAGTATTCTATCCGCAATATGGGGTTTACCTTTTTTCCAAATGTAAGAGTTAAGTAATTTATGGGCGTTAGTAAAGAAAGAGGAAGGTAGCTTTATCGGTAATGTGTGAAATAAATATAATACTTTAGGGAGTACAAGTATTTTAAATGCTGCTATTCTGCTTATCCATGAGACCTCATGAGACGCTAGACTGGACATATCCTGTTACATTATCGATAGCATAGGGAAATAATTTGCCTGATACAGACGGGAGGACTTGGAGGTAATATTAATCCCTAAATATTTAATTTGATCTTGTTGCCAATCTAGAGAGAAGCGATTCTGCAAAGACCTCAAATCTACTGCAGAGCAATGTAAAGGCAAGGCCTGCAACTTACCCCAATTAACTTTGTATTGTGAAAGAGCGGTAAATTTCTCTATGAGGGTAAAAGCCGCCCCCAATGATTTTTCTGGATTCCCCACTGTCAGTATTATATCATCTGCATATAAAGAGATGCAGTGGGAGTGATCCCCTATCCTAATACCATGTATCTCTGAATGTCTTCTAATAGCTTGTGTCAGCGGTTCTATAGAAAGGACAAAAATTTAAATGGATAGTGGGCAACCCTGTCTGGTCCCATTCATTATAGAGAACTCATCTGAGATGGTGCCATTTACAAACACCCGTGCTGAGGTAGAACCATATAGGGCTTTAATGTTATTTACTATAGAACCTCCAAATCCCATCTCCTCTAGAAGCGAGAAGACAAACGACCAATTCACGCGGTCAAATGCCTTCTCTGCATCCAACGTTACCACAACAGCCGGCGTCTTACCAGCTATCAAATTATCTACAATATTAAGGATTCTCCTTGTGTTGTCCGGTGCTTGTCGACCTTTCACAAATCCCGCCTGATCTTGGTGCACGAGGAAAGGTATTATGGGTACTAGGCGCCTGGCCAAAATTTTAGCAAAAATGTTTAAGTCAGAATTAAGGAGGGATATTGGTCCTAAGTTTTGAGGTGAATCCGGTGTTTTGCCTGGTTTAGGAAGCATTCTTATGACTGCATTCAACATTTCTTTAGGGAAGGAACCCTTTACTATGGCATGTTGTAAGGTATTATATAAATGGCGCAAGAGAGACTCTTCAAAAGTCTTGTAGTATAATCCCGAAAGGTGCTTTATGTAGCGGGAGAGAACCGATTGTTTCGGAAATTTCAGTTTCTGTAAGGGGAATATAGAACCGAAAAAAGAAGGAGCAACAGAAATCTATAACCCCAAAGGTCCAGGGTAAGTCGCACATATAAATATGTGTGGACCACTGGGTTGATTTCAGGGCGTAAAACCCTAACAGCATCAAAAAATGCAAGTAGAAGACCAAAAGAGAAAGATTGACACTGAGAGATAAAGAAACAGTAAATGTACAAAAACTTTATTGAACAATAATGGTACAAAAATAAAAAGAATCCAAAAAACCACAGTAAAAACAAGGATCATAGGCTGGTAAATGAAATCAAACCATGCGACTATGTGAGGAGCAGGTAAATAAAGTGCATATGCGTCCTTTAAATGATGTATATAAATACCTGTGAAATAATGGTCTGCACACAAGATAATACAGTAGTGAACATCAATGTATATAGAGTGGTGCAGACTGTATAAATGTATTTAGATGGTTAAGTCATAATAAGGCAGCAGACATGACTGCACCAGTAACAAATGACATGATAAAGTATCAAAGATCAAGAAGATATGTAACCCAAAATACAAAATACTAAAGAAATGAATGAACACTCACATACCCATGGTAATAAAGCAGGATAAATGCAGCCAGAGTCCACCCCAACGCGCGTTTCGGCGCTAATGCCTTCGTCTGGGGGTGGTGTAGGGTTGAGGTCAGAGGTCCTTTATTGAAAGTTTAAACCAATGAGCTGGAAGAGATGCAGCTGTAACATGATTACAGCTCATGTGTTGCTGTTGCCCTGTATAATTACAGGTCGCTGTCTCACTGTGGTCGGAATGAGGCAACCACGTCAGTGCCAGCGACGGAGAACCCGAACCGGAAACACGGGATCGAGTCAACAAGACTCGGTCACGTGGATCAGGCAAAGCTCGCCGTGGATGACACCGACGGGGGCCGGACCCGAACCTCCAATGGGAGAGCGACACAGGGGAACCAATGTAATATATGAGGTATGTGGACGACATAGCAAGATTATACGCAATGTAGCACACAGTGCAAAATGCAGAGTCTGAAATCACAACCAAAGTTTTATATATGAATTCAGTCGGGGACAATAGATATATATTTTGAGACAGCAAGATCGTAATCGATGTATGCGGGTAGATATATAAGAAGTGTATATTAAGAACAAATGTACACTAAAGTTTTAATTATGTATTAAAAAACGCAATGTGGATAAAAAACGCGACACAGCCAATGTGACTAAGGCTTTATCAGTATTAGTGAAGTAACACATAAAAATGAAATAATACCTTCCCTACTGGATGAAAAAATTGTATGAAAACAGATGTGTTGGGACAAAAAATGTAAGACCAAGATAAATAATGAAAAACATACTTGGATAGAACAATGTGTGAATGAGGAAAGGATGAAGTAGAATCACAAGTGATGGAAACATGAATGGTGCAAATATAATAACAAAAATATACAATTAATATTAATGGTGTAGAACAAATTAATGTTCATGAACAAATTAATGTTCATGATAGTGATTGGGACGTATGATGAAAACATAGTGCAAAGATATGGGAATAATAATTTACAACGACTATTATAAAGTCTTGTGCATGGGGAGTGCAGTAACGTAATGGATAAATAGTTGAAGTGACAAGAGAATATGAATGTGAGAATGAAGAAAGAATAAGTACATGCATATGAAACCTCCTATAAGAGTTATTATTAAAAAAATCATGTCAGAGTCATAAGATAATAACCACATAGACATAAATATAGTCTAAAAAATACAATATATAATAACCGCATAAAAAATTAACAGTAAACTGCAATGGCGTTAGTGAGATGACCGAAAACAGACATTCTCATACGTCATTATTAGGCAGGACTTAAAAATAAAAAAATTTTTATATATAAAAAATAAAATAAAAAAATAAGATAAAAAATGAAGTTGCTTGTCGTCAGGTATAGTTGGTGTCCAAGTAATGTAGAAGAATCCAGATGGAAAGGAACAAAGACCTCAAAAGTTAGGGTAAGTATATTGATATGCGTCTCATCTGTAAAACGAGAAAAATATTTTAAAAACATGAAATAATAAAGTACAGATTTAAACACCCAACACCACTAAAAATAGGCAGGCAATCAGAGAAAGGCAGAGAACCCGGCAGTTTCATTGAGGCCTTTAGGCACCATCGTTTGGAGTCTCCAGATCCATTTGCATTCTTTTTGGAGGAGACGTTGCTTTAAATCTCCACCTCTCATATGCGTATTGATGTGGTCAATACCACATACTTTGAGTAATTTGGAGTCACATGCATGATGGGAAAGGAAATGTCTGGGAATTGTTTTTAAAGTTTCAATGTCAGTCACTTTTTTTGCATTATCAATACATTTTCTCTGGTTCTTATCCTGAGTTCTCGAGTGGTCATGCCAATGTAGATTTTTGGACAAGGGCATGTAGCATGGTATATCACTCCTTTTGTTCTACATGAAATGGGCCAACAGATTTTAAATTGGCCTTCACCGCTAGAATCAGTAAAAGACTGAGATCTTAAAATATTGGGACAACTAAAGCAGTCGCCACACGGTTTGCATCCCCATTTTGGGCCCTTTGTATCAAAAACTTGCCCTGGTTTGGCTGGCGTCAAATAACTATGAACGATGGAATCACGAAGGTTAGGCGCTCTACGGGGTGCCATGGCTGGATAATTAGGTAATATTTTTTGTAGTGTGGCATCAGTCAAAAGAACAGGCCAAAATGTTGACATGATATTGCGCATTTCCACCCAACGTGAGTTGTATGTGGTCACAAATCTCACCTTTTGTTCTCGCTGATTTTTAACAGATGTTTTTAAAAGTTGATCTCTTGGGGTTCGTTGGGCTCGATGGTGCGCTTGACGGATATTCCGGTGACTATATCCTCGCTGAGTAAATCTGTCCTTTAATTCCTTGGAGCGGATTTGAAAATCCTCAACGGTTGAGCAGATTTTCTTCACACGGAGGAATTGACCCGTGGGAATTGCCTCAATGACGTGGCGTGGATGTGATGAGGTTGCGTGCAACAGGGAGTTGGTCGATGTGGCTTTGCGATACAAGTCGGTCTGCAAAAAACCATTAGGATCTTGTTTGATACAAATATCTAGAAAATCAATATTTTCTCGACTCCATTTAGATGTGAGTTTTATGTTGAGGTTATTCTGATTGAGTGTCCTAATAAACGAGGAAAGTTCATCGACAGTACCCTGCCAGATCAAGAAGATGTCATCGATGAACCGGGCCCAGAAAAGTACTCGATTCATCGATGGCATCCGATCCGACATAAAAAGGTCTCTCTCCCACAGCCCCAGAAAAAGGTTGGCATATGAGGGAGCGCATGCTGCCCCCATTGCCGTTCCCTGGAGCTGTAGGTAGAACGAGTTGTTGAAGGTAAAAAAATTATGTTTCAGGACAAAGTCCAATAACGTTAGAATTAAAAGGGACACCTCATTCTCAACGCTACTCATATGTAAGAAACTCTCCACAGCGTGCAGTCCATCAGCATGGTGGATGCTCGTGTAGAGAGATTCAACATCACAGGTGACAAGGATGTGATCCGAGTCTAAATGTATCCCATCAATTTTTAATAGGAGGTCAGCTGAATCTCTGAGGTAGGATGGAAGACATTCAACGAGTGGCTTAAGGTGGAAGTCAATCCATTTGCAGATCTTTTCAGTTAATCCCACGGACCCTGAAATAATAGGCCTACCTGGAGGATTTTTGATGTCTTTGTGGATTTTTGGCAAAAGGTATAACGTTGGTATTGTTGGTTCAGCAATGAACAAAGAATCTTTCAAGATGTTAGAGATGATTCCATTGTCATTGGCCCGTTGTAAGATCAGCATGAGTTCTGAACTAAAGGATGATAGAGGATTAAACGTCAGTTTTTTATAACATGCTGGGTCTCTGAGTTGACGGTTGGCCTCATTCACATACATTTTACGGGGCCACAATACCACATTACCCCCTTTGTCTGCTGGTTTAATAACTGTGTCCTGCCATGATTTAATTAATTTTAAACTTTTTCTCTCATCTCTTGGCAAGTTGTCATTTTTAATTTTGCTGGAGATGGTGGCCCATTCGTTTGAAACTAGTTTGACAAATAGGTCTACAGCAGGACAGATAGTGAGGGGGGGGAATTTAGTTGATTTGCGCCTTATGCACTCGGGTACCTTACCTGTAGATGTAGTTTCATCCTCATTGTATAGTGCTTCCAAGATTTTCAAAGTTTCCCTTTCTTGGGTGGTAGTGAATATGGTGTCTTCTTCTTTGAAGTACCACCTCTTAAAGATCAGGGATCTTCCAAACAGTTGTAGGTCTTTTATTGCTAGGAAGGGATCAAAAGAGGAAGCGGGCGAAAATGTCAAGCCTTTTTCCAATAAAGAGTAGTCACTTTCAGTTAAAGAATGATCAGTTAGGTTAATTACCTTTAGTCCTCGTTGGCCCAAAATAGGTTCATGTTCATCATATCTAGACGTGAATTCTGCTCCTTTATTGGTTTTTCTCTTGGGGTAGATAGAGTTGTTATAGTTGATCTTGCGTTTTTGTCTACTAATGGTCTGTCTGCCCCCTGTACTTCTTAGAGTCATCTCGTGGTGGTCACTGAGTGATGAAGCTGAAGATATAGATGAGGAGCGGGCGAGTGGCATATGGGGTAGCTTTTGATTCCACCGATACATTCTATTGGAAGTATAATCCTCATTGTCCCTGCTGAATTTTTTAATCTTGACAGACTCAATTTCCTTTTCCCATATTGTGCATTGCTGGTCTAGTTGTTTGTTAAAAATATCAAGGGTATCAGTGGACATTTCTGTTTTTAATCGTAATTGGATTTTCTCCAATTCACTGTCCATGTGTTCTATAGATTTGCGATTGAGGTCTACTAGTAATTCCATCATACGACGTGAACATAGATTGCAATTGTCTTCCCATAGGGAAGTAAAGTTTTCATCGTGGATGGGAAATGACGGAAAGACCTGGATTCGCAAACCTCGTGGAATTAAACCACGTGATAAATAATTTTCTAAAAAAGCACGATTCCACCACACCTTCATCCGCTTATGGATGAGGTTTTTGAACATGTGCTGTGATTCTCTGAGATTGCTCTGATTGCCCGCCCCTGTGGTAATGGATTCATGTCTAAAAACATTGGAAATAGAGGATAGCCAGGATTGTTCTCTGGCCCGGAAATCCATGGTAGGGTTGCTGGTGATATCTGTAAAACACAGAAACCAAAATATATAGAACCGAAAAAAGAAGGAGCAACAGAAATCTATAACCCCAAAGGTCCAGGGTAAGTCGCACATATAAATATTTGTGGACCACTGGGTTGATTTCAGGGCGTAAAACCCTAACAGCATCAAAAAATGCAAGTAGAAGACCAAAAGAGAAAGATTGACACTGAGAGATAAAGAAACAGTAAATGTACAAAAACTTTATTGAACAATAATGGTACAAAAATAAAAAGAATCCAAAAAACCACAGTAAAAACAAGGATCATAGGCTGGTAAATGAAATCAAACCATGCGACTATGTGAGGAGCAGGTAAATAAAGTGCATATGCGTCCTTTAAATGATGTATATAAATACCTGTGAAATAATGGTCTGCACACAAGATAATACAGTAGTGAACATCAATGTATATAGAGTGGTGCAGACTGTATAAATGTATTTAGATGGTTAAGTCATAATAAGGCAGCAGACATGACTGCACCAGTAACAAATGACATGATAAAGTATCAAAGATCAAGAAGATATGTAACCCAAAATACAAAATACTAAAGAAATGAATGAACACTCACATACCCATGGTAATAAAGCAGGATAAATGCAGCCAGAGTCCACCCCAACGCGCGTTTCGGCGCTAATGCCTTCGTCTGGGGGTGGTGTAGGGTTGAGGTCAGAGGTCCTTTATTGAAAGTTTAAACCAATGAGCTGGAAGAGATGCAGCTGTAACATGATTACAGCTCATGTGTTGCTGTTGCCCTGTATAATTACAGGTCGCTGTCTCACTGTGGTCGGAATGAGGCAACCACGTCAGTGCCAGCGACGGAGAACCCGAACCGGAAACACGGGATCGAGTCAACAAGACTCGGTCACGTGGATCAGGCAAAGCTCGCCGTGGATGACACCGACGGGGGCCGGACCCGAACCTCCAATGGGAGAGCGACACAGGGGAACCAATGTAATATATGAGGTATGTGGACGACATAGCAAGATTATACGCAATGTAGCACACAGTGCAAAATGCAGAGTCTGAAATCACAACCAAAGTTTTATATATGAATTCAGTCGGGGACAATAGATATATATTTTGAGACAGCAAGATCGTAATCGATGTATGCGGGTAGATATATAAGAAGTGTATATTAAGAACAAATGTACACTAAAGTTTTAATTATGTATTAAAAAACGCAATGTGGATAAAAAACGCGACACAGCCAATGTGACTAAGGCTTTATCAGTATTAGTGAAGTAACACATAAAAATGAAATAATACCTTCCCTACTGGATGAAAAAATTGTATGAAAACAGATGTGTTGGGACAAAAAATGTAAGACCAAGACTGCATATCTTCTTGATCTTTGATACTTTATCATGTCATTTGTTACTGGTGCAGTCATGTCTGCTGCCTTATTATGACTTAACCATCTAAATACATTTATACAGTCTGCACCACTCTATATACATTTATGTTCACTACTGTATTATCTTGTGTGCAGACCATTATTTCACAGGTATTTATATACATCATTTAAAGGACGCATATGCACTTTATTTACCTGCTCCTCACATAGTCGCATGGTTTGATTTCATTTACCAGCCTATGATCCTTGTTTTTACTGTGGTTTTTTGGATTCTTTTTATTTTTGTACCATTATTGTTCAATAAAGTTTTTGTACATTTACTGTTTCTTTATCTCTCAGTGTCAATCTTTCTCTTTTGGTCTTCTTCTGTAAGGGGAGTGTTTAAAGCATTTAATTGGAGAGTCTTGCGAGATCTAAAGTAGTTAAGAAATCTTTAATGGATTGATGAAGGGCTTGTGTGTGTAAAGGTGAAGTTTGTAAGTTGTAGAGGGAGTTATAATAGTCCATGAATTTATTCGCTATGTCTCTAGGGGCATAAAGTTTAGTGGGTGCGGAAGAATTAGTAAGGAATGGGATATTACTCTTTACTGCCCTCTTCTTTAATCTCTGAGCCAAAAGTTTGCCGGCTTTATAGTCTTGAGAGTAATATTGCGCTTTGACAGATCTTAGGTTTTTCTCATATTTATAGAATAAGCAATCTTTAAGTTGAATTAGAAGAATTCGTATTTTCTCTGTGTTAGCCTAAGTAAAAGCGGATTTATTGATAGCTTCCAAAACCTGAAGCTGTGTTATTACCTTATCAAATTTACGTTTCCTATCCTTTTTAGCTCTATGCCCACATTTATTAAAGAGCCCCTTATGTAGGCCTTGTGAGCATTCCAAAGAATAAATGGATCTTGAACAGAGTTAATATTCAAAAGGAAATATTTGTCAATACCCCTGCGGATTTCATCTCTATATTTAGGATCAGACATAAGGTAAGTATTGTTCCTCCACAAAAAATGAGGGGAAGTTCTGTATGATTCATTCACCTCCAAAGTAATGGCGGCATGGTCTGACCATTTAATCAGCTCAATGGTAGAGTTTTCCACCTTTTGTAATAAGGATCTATCAGTTTAAAAAAGGTTGATACGAGAGTAGGATTTGTGCACTGGGGAGAAATAAGTGTAATCTCGTTCTGAGTCATGCTGAATCCGCCACACATCATACATGTCTGCCTCTTGTAGAATATTAACCAGGGATTGGGAATGGGATCTATGCGTGGCCGTGGAGACAAGCAGTGGATCATGTATAGTATTAAAATCCCCACATACCACCAGTTCTCCCAGTCTTACCCTATTTATCTTGGCAAATAGCTTATGGAGAAAATGGAGCTGATGGGTATTTGGAACATAAACTACCACTACAGTAAGCAAAGTGTTATTAAATTCACCTACTTGAATAATAAATCTTCCACACGGATCAATTAAGGATGTTAGAACAGTGAACGCCACTGTGTTTTTAATGGCTAAGAGCACACCCCTATGTTTTTTATTGTGACGGGACAGAATAACCCTAGAGAACTGGGGGTGTCTGACTCTATGAGCATCTCTCTCCAAAATGTGTGTCTCCTGAGCACAGAAAATGTCACACCTCAGAGAGAGTGCTTCCTTCCACATAAAATCCCTTTTATGGGGGCTATTCAAGCCCTTAACATTTAAAGAAGCAAACTTAATCATCGTGGGATATCATATTGAATGCTGTGGAATGAAAATGTGCAATACAGTAACAACCAATTCAATAACATAATCCCGATTAGCATCCTTAGAGAGAGGATATAGATATATATATATATATATATATATATATATAGGCTAACAAGGTAAATCTCCCACACTTTGTGTACGAAGCCATAGTGAACCACAAAGCAAAATATGGTAACATATGCCCAGCCGACAGAAACATCAAAACATCTGTAGTTAAAAACCCAGATAGGACCCACAGGTACGTGTCAAACCAACAAGCAGAACATGAAGCACAAATAGGCAGCTCTATAAGCTGTAGAAAAAATTGAGGGATAGTCACTTAGGGCTTGTTACCCAAAGACAGGACCGAGCTCCCGTAGGCACTCACTGCTCGGTATATCAGCTCTTCAACGATTGTTCCTTCGACGAGGCGTCACCACCTGCCATTCAGATGCCAGGCGATGCGAAACGGCAGGTCCATCATCTGTGAGGTCTGGAAGCGGGAGATTCAACAACTTAAGAAACTTCTTCCCCTCCTTCATTGAAGAAATAATGTGAAGTGATCCATTATGGCGGATTAAAATTTTCACCGGAAATCCCCATCTGTATGCGATATTATGATCTCGCAAAATAGTAGTAATTGGAGATAGCTGCTTGCGCAGACGTAGTGTAGCCATAGACAGATCTGCGAGCAATTTAACATGTTGATAAGGAGACGGCAGATCACCCAATGACCTAGCAGAGGCCGTCAGGGCATCCTTAATATGGTAAAAATGAATGTGTGTGAGTACATCTCTTGGTAAGGTATAAGGAAGGTGGTTAGGACGAGGCACCCTATGTGCCCTGTCAATGATGACATCTGTCGTGGAACAAGTAGGCAGAACAGCCCTGATGAGGTCTTGAATGTAGGCTGTGAGTTCTTTCAGTGGAACGCCTTCTGATATGCCACAGATTTTTACATTATTCCGACTTGAGCGGTCTTCAAGATCAAAAACTTTGGCCTTCAGGCTATCTCAGCAGACATAGCTTTCTGCGTATCTGCGAGGTGATTATGTGCATCAGCAAAATCTCCCATCTTATGTTCCACATGACCCAGGCCATGCAATGTAGAATTGATACGGCTAATAAAGCCGTAAATTCTTTATGTATGGAGATGCTGAACGCCATCAGCATCTCCTTCATCAGTGAACCCGATGCAGGACTATTGGTAGTTGGTATGTCCATAAATGCCGTCGTAACCAACGACGGTATATTGGGGGAAACAGCATGATCGCTTACCCCCAAATTCTGAGGGGTCTGATAGTGAAATTTAGGCCTCTGCTTCACAGGACTCACTGAGGGAGAAGATGGCGACGGCCGCGTGGTGAGTTTGGCGCCCAAAGAGTCTGAGGTTTCCGTTGCATGAGGACTGTATCTGGAACCCGGTACCACCACAGATCTATCAGACCGAGGGTGATCTAAGGCTGTCGGGTTGCTGTCTCCCCCTCTTGAAGAGCAGGACGAGAGCGGAGAGGCCGGTTTCCCCAGACTCGAGGTATGTGAGCGGGAAGCGATGCTGGATGTGCCATCATCCCCGTCTCGGTCCTTATCGAAATAAAACTCAAGCTTGCCCTGCTGTTTAAGGCTTCCCTTTCCTCTGGTCATCATTAGCAGGGGAATCAGCGTCGCCCAATGTCCAATCATGAGGATTTGGAGAGCTGTGCTGTCAAAATAGCTGCTATAGTGCCGGAGCTCGAGAATCAAGCGGCCATGTCTCCTGGCTGCCAAGCCACGCCCTTCCCATGTTGTTTTTTTAATATAAATAATAAACAAAATGGGGTCTCCCCCATTTTTCATATCAAGCCAGGTACTACACAGCAGGAGCAGGCTAGCATTACCAGGGTGGGAAGAGCCATTGTTTTTGAGCTTTCCCAGGCTAACAGTACCAGCCTGCGGATGCCCCAGTACCTGACCATCACTATGTATGGTCAGGTACCGGATTGTACCCTGCTCTTCCTGGCACCCCTAGTGGCGGTGGGTACTGGGGTAATAATGGGGGGTTAGTGTTAGCCTCTTTACCGGCTAACACCAAGCCCCTCCTTAGTAATGGATGCGGTCTATCAGGCTGTCACCATTACTAAGTCAGTTATAAAGAAGTTAAAAAAAAACAATAACGCAGAAAAAATATTTTATTGAAATAAAAGCCCCCCACACAACCCTCTTTAACCATTTAATTGAAAATAAAAACACCGTAATCAAGGTAGTCCTCGAATCCAACGTAGTCCAATGACCAAACCTGAAAAAAACAAACCAAAAAAACAACACATTTGTAACACTAATAATTGAAAAAGCAAAACCATTATTATACTTAGTTTTTGGGGTCTGTAACAGTAAACTAAGCCGTGACAGCTCTAAGCTGTCATTGGTGAGTTTACATCACATGGTCCCAGACTACCTAAGTCCATTGGCCTACTTTTAATAGTAGGACAATTTACTGATGTAACCAGTGGGGAGTAATTTGGGGCCGGCGGGAAGTGGGGCTGCTGCAAGAGTGGTTTTTTTTTCAAAAAAATAATAAACTGTGACCTTATCAATAGTAGGGGAAATGGGTCCCAGTGTTCATGTGGAGGGCAGGGGAGGGAATGGTAATGGTTTAGCACTGAACATTTATTTTCGGGTATGTCCACATACAGCGTAAACACTGCAGATTTTTCGCAACGGATTTCATTGCGAAAAATCCACAGCATAATACGGTAGCAACAAAGTTCATGAGATGTGAACAAAGCTCATCCACACGCTGCATAAAAAAACCCACCGAAAAAAGTTTATAAATTCACCTGCGGTGCGTTTTTTTAATCCGCATCATGTCAATTTATGCTGCGGGATCACTGGTTTTCTGTTGCAGGTTTTGCCTATTGATTTTATTGGAGAGGTAAAACCTGCAACTAGCACATGTTGCAATTTTTGCAGCAGAAAAGCAGCGTTATCGGGGGCGTCAGCACTAAAAGTGCCTAGGGCAGCACCAACTCTAAATACGGCCCTGAATGCAATGAACGCTGTGGACACCAGTCAGCTGATTGGTGGGGGTGTCGGGAGTCCGACCCGCAACGATCTTATATTGATAGCCTATCCTAGCCTACAGTGGACCAATAGGAAATACAGTTTAGCGCCCTACCAAAAAAGACCCTAGCATAGGATAATTAAACCAGTTATAGCTCAGTATCTACGCCTGGCTTGTGCGGTGTTAATGTATATGGCGCCCGCTGCATAGAAATAAAATACTGCAATACCCCAGTAATAGTAAATACATCCCAATATTTAACATAATGTATTTGTCACTTAACAGTTTGTATCTTGTCTTGCAGAAAATTCAGTAATGTTGATAATAAATCCTCATCAATATAGAGCAGTTGGTAAAACACATCCAAATGACTTGTTTTACTTACACCTGTACGCAGAATCATGTGTGGTAAAATGTTTGTGTTGAAGGTTAACATGACTTGAAAACAATATTATCTGCCAAAATACTGTAATTGGATTTGTAATGGCTGTTCCCTACAGATTGCTGAGAACATCTATTTTCTTCTTCTCCTCATAAAAAGCAAGGTGTGGTGGTGACAGGAGGAAGCGATTAGTAGTGGCACAAAGATGATATAAATCCCTTGTGTCAGCGACATTAGAATGTGCAGACAAAAAGCAGCTGGCAAAGAGCAGAAGCAGAACCAGCGGAAAGGAAGTTGGTAACAAAAGAAGCTTGCTGTTCGCTTGCAGTTTTCCTTGTCAAACAATAGGCAATCTGAACACTTCATAAGGCTCTGCAAATGAAATCCATGTCTGAACACCGAACTGAAGCATCCAACTGCCCCAGGGTCAACAAGCAGCTGTATGCTCCGCAGTACTGCCATTCTACACAGAAAAACTATCAGGATTCATGCACACCTCTGTTGTTTTCTCCGGAGTCCCATCCATTTTTTTTTGCGGATAGCATACTGAATTATTCATTTCTACTGGGCCATGCACACATTCTTTTTTTTGCGGATCCGTGTGTCCGTTCCACAAAATTAAAGAACATTATTGTTGTCCGTGTATGGGGCCCGTCTCACCCATTCTAGTGTATAGGTCAACAAATTAAAAACAGACAGCACACGGTAGCCACAAGAATACGTTATTTGCGGTCTGAAAAATGGAAGCGGTTGTGTGCATGATGCTTTAAGAAGAGCATTTGTGAGGTCAGACACTGATGACGGACAAGAAGCTAAGTGTCAAAAGACCTATTTAAAACAAGCAACTAAACCAGTGCTTATCTAATGGCTTTTTTTCCTCACTGCTTGCATTCTGTATACCTCTTACTGCCCATGATGGACTTTCTTTCTCTCTGTTTGTTTCACTGATAAAAGCAAAATCTGCACGTCTAAGGCTGTGTTCAATCAGCGTTGTCTTTCCGTTGAGGGGCTCCGTCGTTGGTTTCCGTTGACGCAGTCGACTGCACTATTGATTCCGTCAAAAACAAGGGAACTCTGTCACGACGGTGACAAAAGGAAACCATAAGCACAGTTTCCGTCACCATTGAGATCAATGGTGATGCAAATGGAAGCTAAGATTTCTGTTTGCCTTTCCATTGAGGGGTTCCCCCGACGAAACCTCATGCAGAGCAGACATGCAGAGACCTATACATTTGTACACCAGGGGGTGCTATTACAAGCAATTGCCATATTTCTGCAAGGATTTTTTTTTTTTAATAACAATACTTTACAATGTTACTCTAAAGTGTATATTGAGTATATATATATTGCCATTTCTATTGATGGAACACCCCTTTAAACCCCTTCCTGCTGCAGTAATTTTTTTTGATTTTCGTTTTCTCCTCCCCACCTTCCAAAAGCCATCATTTTTTTAATTTTTCCGTCTATAAAGCCGTATGAAGGCTGATTTTTCTGGGACGAGTTGTAGTTTTTCATGGCACCATTTATTGTACCATATAATGTACTGGAAAACTGGAAAAAATCATTTGTGGGTTGGAATAGGAAAAAAACAGCGATTCCTCCATTGTTTTTTGGGTTTGGTTTTTACAGCGTTCACCTTACAATGAAAATGACATGTTAACTTTAATCTGCGGGTTACTACAATTGTGGCGATACCAAATGTATGTAGTTTTTTTATGTTTTACTACTTTTACAAGGAAAAAAACGAATTGTTAAAAATAAAATGTATTTTGTATCACCATATTTTGAGAGCCATAATTTTTTTATTTGTTCGCCGATTGAGCAGTATGCAGGCTTATTTTTTCTGGGTTGAGCTGTAGTTTTTAATGGTACCCTTTTGGGGTATATGGGAGTTTTTGATCACTATTTATTTCATTTTTTTTTTTGTGGGAGATGAGATGACCTAAAAAAGCGATTCTGTTAAATAATGTTATATTGGAATAGTTTGTACTTTTACGGAAGCGACGATACCAATTATGTTTATTATTTTTTACAATGTTTTAGAAGGAAAATGGGAAAAAGGGGTTATATTTTAGGAGCTATAAAACAAATAAGATTCAAGAAGGCCAATTTTCATCCGTTAAGGGATAACTTGAAAGAGGAGCTTTCATTAGGTCACATAAGCTGAACTGGTTATCTGACCTGAATAGAGCTGTCTCCCTGATTCCAGCACAGTTTTTTTTCCCTGGACCCCCCACCCCGTTACAGAGATATGGCTCACTGTTGTGTTGGGCCTCATCCACACGACCGTAGCCATGTGCACGGCCCTGATTTTCGCGTCAGCCGGGGGCAGAGTGTCACACGAAAGCCGCCCACATATCGCGGCCGTGCACATGGCCATTATTTGCTATGAGCCTGGACTGCAGAACACGGCCGTAATAAGACTTGTCCGTTCTTTCTGCGGTCCGGGCTCCTGGGCCATGCACGGACTATTAAAACAGTCGTGTGCATGGCCCCATAGGAATGAATGGGGCCGCAGTTCCCCCGTCGATTTTCGGGGGAATTGCTGCTGCAAAAGCATGTTCGTGTGCATGGGGCCTTGGCGCCCTATATGCTAATTTGCTTTAGTTAGCCAACGGGCCGTAAACTACCCTCATTCTCCAGAGGTGGAGCTAGCCTCCCTGCCTCTGACGCTGACCAATCAGTGTGAGTCAGCTTTAATGCGGCCAGGTACAGCATAATCTTGCCAGAACAACCATATCTCGCGAGATCATGTTGTGCCTCTGAAGCTTCCTGATGCTGATTGGTCATCATCCGAGGCAGGGAAGCTAACTCCACCTCGGGAGTATAAGGTTAATTCACGGCCCATTGGCTAGCTACTGCAAATTAGCATGTAGGGCACCAACACAACAGGGGGGGGGGCATATCTCTGGAGTGTGGTGGTCTAGGAGACAAAAAACAGTGCTGGAATCAGGGGAAGAGCACTATTCAGGTCAAATAACCAGCTCGACTTAAATGACATATTGACAGGTCCTCTTCAATGGGAGAATATACTAAAAAATAAAAGTACATTCAATACACCTTATGGTACTAGATTTGACAACTGATTTATTAGGCTCGCTAGGAAAATTAAAAATACATTAATTATACAACAGGTAACAGATGTGTCGCTCTTTGTTTCATTCAAAAAGTTGACTGGGACATCCACAGGAATGCGTGTGGGAGGGTGGGGATTTAGTTCTTTCTGATGGTTAGTTATTTTACCCTTTTCTCATGATATTCATGATATTCAGACTCTCTCTGCCTACTGCCTCCCCCTGCCTTCCAGGAGCTGATTGACATATTTCTCACTAGTAATACTGGATAATACTGAAAATTGTGTCATTCAGCGGCTGGAGGACAGGGCATGGTGAATATCATGAATATATTTAGACTCCAAACTTGCAGCGCTGGCCTTTACTCCACAAAGATAAGATGAAGTTCTCAGAAACTACTGCACACTAATGGATAAGTGACAGACCGCTGAAATAAGCGTGTCTGTCACTATGTTACGTTGCCCTCAGACAGGGCAACCTAAAAATCTAACAAATACGCTTTAAATAAGTCCTGTGAAAGATATTTACCTTATGGGAATAAATGAGTTAGACCACCAACTTGTTTAAAAAAAACTGTAAGGGGCAGAATAAATTATAAAAAGAAAGTCAACTATTAAATCCAAAAGGTAGTGACATGGCATTAAATAATTAGAAAGATAAAAATTTATTGTGTAAAAAACAAATAAAGGCAGCAAAGTTTAAAACAGAGAGACTTCAAAATCATTTTCAACTACATAAATAATAAGAAACAAACCTGAAAGTGTGGGCTCTCTCAGAAATAATCTGGGTATAATGGTGGAGAAAGATGATAAAAAAAAGCCAATCTATTAAATGCCTTTTTCTCCACTGTATGTACACAGGCAGGGCCGGCTCCAGGTTTATGTGGGCCCTTGGGAGGCACAGATTTATTGGGCCCCTTTGCGGGGGAACTCACAGCGGCAGTAAAATGGCAGAAAACGTGACTTTGTGCCACCATATAGAAGTTTGGGCCTGTTTATGCCCCCATAAAGATGTTAGGCCCCCAGTTTGTACCGCCATAAGTGTAGTGCCCACTGTAAATAGGGCCACGCAGCCCCCCTCCCAGGTAGTGCCACACAGCTTCCCCTCCTAGGTAGTGCCACACAGCCCCCCTCCCAGGAAGTGCCACACAGCCCCCCTCCCTGTAGGTTGCCATTTCTATTGATGGAACACCCCTTTAAACCCCTTCCTGCTGCAGTAATTTTTTTTGATTTTCGTTTTCTCCTCCCCACCTTCCAAAAGCCATCATTTTTTTAATTTTTCCGTCTATAAAGCCGTATGAAGGCTGATTTTTCTGGGACGAGTTGTAGTTTTTCATGGCACCATTTATTGTACCATATAATGTACTGGAAAACTGGAAAAAATCATTTGTGGGTTGGAATAGGAAAAAAAACAGCGATTCCTCCATTGTTTTTTGGGTTTGGTTTTTACAGCGTTCACCTTACAATGAAAATGACATGTTAACTTTAATCTGCGGGTTACTACAATTGTGGCGATACCAAATGTATGTAGTTTTTTTATGTTTTACTACTTTTACAAGGAAAAAAACGAATTGTTAAAAATAAAATGTATTTTGTATCACCATATTTTGAGAGCCATAATTTTTTTATTTGTTCGCCGATTGAGCAGTATGCAGGCTTATTTTTTCTGGGTTGAGCTGTAGTTTTTAATGGTACCCTTTTGGGGTATATGGGAGTTTTTGATCACTATTTATTTCATTTTTTTTTTTGTGGGAGATGAGATGACCTAAAAAAGCGATTCTGTTAAATAATGTTATATTGGAATAGTTTGTACTTTTACGGAAGCGACGATACCAATTATGTTTATTATTTTTTACAATGTTTTAGAAGGAAAATGGGAAAAAGGGGTTATATTTTAGGAGCTATAAAACAAATAAGATTCAAGAAGGCCAATTTTCATCCGTTAAGGGATAACTTGAAAGAGGAGCTTTCATTAGGTCACATAAGCTGAACTGGTTATCTGACCTGAATAGAGCTGTCTCCCTGATTCCAGCACAGTTTTTTTTCCCTGGACCCCCCACCCCGTTACAGAGATATGGCTCACTGTTGTGTTGGGCCTCATCCACACGACCGTAGCCATGTGCACGGCCCTGATTTTCGCGTCAGCCGGGGGCAGAGTGTCACACGAAAGCCGCCCACATATCGCGGCCGTGCACATGGCCATTATTTGCTATGAGCCTGGACTGCAGAACACGGCCGTAATAAGACTTGTCCGTTCTTTCTGCGGTCCGGGCTCCTGGGCCATGCACGGACTATTAAAACAGTCGTGTGCATGGCCCCATAGGAATGAATGGGGCCGCAGTTCCCCCGTCGATTTTCGGGGGAATTGCTGCTGCAAAAGCATGTTCGTGTGCATGGGGCCTTGGCGCCCTATATGCTAATTTGCTTTAGTTAGCCAACGGGCCGTAAACTACCCTCATTCTCCAGAGGTGGAGCTAGCCTCCCTGCCTCTGACGCTGACCAATCAGTGTGAGTCAGCTTTAATGCGGCCAGGTACAGCATAATCTTGCCAGAACAACCATATCTCGCGAGATCATGTTGTGCCTCTGAAGCTTCCTGATGCTGATTGGTCATCATCCGAGGCAGGGAAGCTAACTCCACCTCGGGAGTATAAGGTTAATTCACGGCCCATTGGCTAGCTACTGCAAATTAGCATGTAGGGCACCAACACAACAGGGGGGGGGGCATATCTCTGGAGTGTGGTGGTCTAGGAGACAAAAAACAGTGCTGGAATCAGGGGAAGAGCACTATTCAGGTCAAATAACCAGCTCGACTTAAATGACATATTGACAGGTCCTCTTCAATGGGAGAATATACTAAAAAATAAAAGTACATTCAATACACCTTATGGTACTAGATTTGACAACTGATTTATTAGGCTCGCTAGGAAAATTAAAAATACATTAATTATACAACAGGTAACAGATGTGTCGCTCTTTGTTTCATTCAAAAAGTTGACTGGGACATCCACAGGAATGCGTGTGGGAGGGTGGGGATTTAGTTCTTTCTGATGGTTAGTTATTTTACCCTTTTCTCATGATATTCATGATATTCAGACTCTCTCTGCCTACTGCCTCCCCCTGCCTTCCAGGAGCTGATTGACATATTTCTCACTAGTAATACTGGATAATACTGAAAATTGTGTCATTCAGCGGCTGGAGGACAGGGCATGGTGAATATCATGAATATATTTAGACTCCAAACTTGCAGCGCTGGCCTTTACTCCACAAAGATAAGATGAAGTTCTCAGAAACTACTGCACACTAATGGATAAGTGACAGACCGCTGAAATAAGCGTGTCTGTCACTATGTTACGTTGCCCTCAGACAGGGCAACCTAAAAATCTAACAAATACGCTTTAAATAAGTCCTGTGAAAGATATTTACCTTATGGGAATAAATGAGTTAGACCACCAACTTGTTTAAAAAAAACTGTAAGGGGCAGAATAAATTATAAAAAGAAAGTCAACTATTAAATCCAAAAGGTAGTGACATGGCATTAAATAATTAGAAAGATAAAAATTTATTGTGTAAAAAACAAATAAAGGCAGCAAAGTTTAAAACAGAGAGACTTCAAAATCATTTTCAACTACATAAATAATAAGAAACAAACCTGAAAGTGTGGGCTCTCTCAGAAATAATCTGGGTATAATGGTGGAGAAAGATGATAAAAAAAAGCCAATCTATTAAATGCCTTTTTCTCCACTGTATGTACACAGGCAGGGCCGGCTCCAGGTTTATGTGGGCCCTTGGGAGGCACAGATTTATTGGGCCCCTTTGCGGGGGAACTCACAGCGGCAGTAAAATGGCAGAAAACGTGACTTTGTGCCACCATATAGAAGTTTGGGCCTGTTTATGCCCCCATAAAGATGTTAGGCCCCCAGTTTGTACCGCCATAAGTGTAGTGCCCACTGTAAATAGGGCCACGCAGCCCCCCTCCCAGGTAGTGCCACACAGCTTCCCCTCCTAGGTAGTGCCACACAGCCCCCCTCCCAGGAAGTGCCACACAGCCCCCCTCCCTGTAGGTTGCCATTTCTATTGATGGAACACCCCTTTAAACCCCTTCCTGCTGCAGTAATTTTTTTTGATTTTCGTTTTCTCCTCCCCACCTTCCAAAAGCCATCATTTTTTTAATTTTTCCGTCTATAAAGCCGTATGAAGGCTGATTTTTCTGGGACGAGTTGTAGTTTTTCATGGCACCATTTATTGTACCATATAATGTACTGGAAAACTGGAAAAAATCATTTGTGGGTTGGAATAGGAAAAAAAACAGCGATTCCTCCATTGTTTTTTGGGTTTGGTTTTTACAGCGTTCACCTTACAATGAAAATGACATGTTAACTTTAATCTGCGGGTTACTACAATTGTGGCGATACCAAATGTATGTAGTTTTTTTATGTTTTACTACTTTTACAAGGAAAAAAACGAATTGTTAAAAATAAAATGTATTTTGTATCACCATATTTTGAGAGCCATAATTTTTTTATTTGTTCGCCGATTGAGCAGTATGCAGGCTTATTTTTTCTGGGTTGAGCTGTAGTTTTTAATGGTACCCTTTTGGGGTATATGGGAGTTTTTGATCACTATTTATTTCATTTTTTTTTTTGTGGGAGATGAGATGACCTAAAAAAGCGATTCTGTTAAATAATGTTATATTGGAATAGTTTGTACTTTTACGGAAGCGACGATACCAATTATGTTTATTATTTTTTACAATGTTTTAGAAGGAAAATGGGAAAAAGGGGTTATATTTTAGGAGCTATAAAACAAATAAGATTCAAGAAGGCCAATTTTCATCCGTTAAGGGATAACTTGAAAGAGGAGCTTTCATTAGGTCACATAAGCTGAACTGGTTATCTGACCTGAATAGAGCTGTCTCCCTGATTCCAGCACAGTTTTTTTTCCCTGGACCCCCCACCCCGTTACAGAGATATGGCTCACTGTTGTGTTGGGCCTCATCCACACGACCGTAGCCATGTGCACGGCCCTGATTTTCGCGTCAGCCGGGGGCAGAGTGTCACACGAAAGCCGCCCACATATCGCGGCCGTGCACATGGCCATTATTTGCTATGAGCCTGGACTGCAGAACACGGCCGTAATAAGACTTGTCCGTTCTTTCTGCGGTCCGGGCTCCTGGGCCATGCACGGACTATTAAAACAGTCGTGTGCATGGCCCCATAGGAATGAATGGGGCCGCAGTTCCCCCGTCGATTTTCGGGGGAATTGCTGCTGCAAAAGCATGTTCGTGTGCATGGGGCCTTGGCGCCCTATATGCTAATTTGCTTTAGTTAGCCAACGGGCCGTAAACTACCCTCATTCTCCAGAGGTGGAGCTAGCCTCCCTGCCTCTGACGCTGACCAATCAGTGTGAGTCAGCTTTAATGCGGCCAGGTACAGCATAATCTTGCCAGAACAACCATATCTCGCGAGATCATGTTGTGCCTCTGAAGCTTCCTGATGCTGATTGGTCATCATCCGAGGCAGGGAAGCTAACTCCACCTCGGGAGTATAAGGTTAATTCACGGCCCATTGGCTAGCTACTGCAAATTAGCATGTAGGGCACCAACACAACAGGGGGGGGGGCATATCTCTGGAGTGTGGTGGTCTAGGAGACAAAAAACAGTGCTGGAATCAGGGGAAGAGCACTATTCAGGTCAAATAACCAGCTCGACTTAAATGACATATTGACAGGTCCTCTTCAATGGGAGAATATACTAAAAAATAAAAGTACATTCAATACACCTTATGGTACTAGATTTGACAACTGATTTATTAGGCTCGCTAGGAAAATTAAAAATACATTAATTATACAACAGGTAACAGATGTGTCGCTCTTTGTTTCATTCAAAAAGTTGACTGGGACATCCACAGGAATGCGTGTGGGAGGGTGGGGATTTAGTTCTTTCTGATGGTTAGTTATTTTACCCTTTTCTCATGATATTCATGATATTCAGACTCTCTCTGCCTACTGCCTCCCCCTGCCTTCCAGGAGCTGATTGACATATTTCTCACTAGTAATACTGGATAATACTGAAAATTGTGTCATTCAGCGGCTGGAGGACAGGGCATGGTGAATATCATGAATATATTTAGACTCCAAACTTGCAGCGCTGGCCTTTACTCCACAAAGATAAGATGAAGTTCTCAGAAACTACTGCACACTAATGGATAAGTGACAGACCGCTGAAATAAGCGTGTCTGTCACTATGTTACGTTGCCCTCAGACAGGGCAACCTAAAAATCTAACAAATACGCTTTAAATAAGTCCTGTGAAAGATATTTACCTTATGGGAATAAATGAGTTAGACCACCAACTTGTTTAAAAAAAACTGTAAGGGGCAGAATAAATTATAAAAAGAAAGTCAACTATTAAATCCAAAAGGTAGTGACATGGCATTAAATAATTAGAAAGATAAAAATTTATTGTGTAAAAAACAAATAAAGGCAGCAAAGTTTAAAACAGAGAGACTTCAAAATCATTTTCAACTACATAAATAATAAGAAACAAACCTGAAAGTGTGGGCTCTCTCAGAAATAATCTGGGTATAATGGTGGAGAAAGATGATAAAAAAAAGCCAATCTATTAAATGCCTTTTTCTCCACTGTATGTACACAGGCAGGGCCGGCTCCAGGTTTATGTGGGCCCTTGGGAGGCACAGATTTATTGGGCCCCTTTGCGGGGGAACTCACAGCGGCAGTAAAATGGCAGAAAACGTGACTTTGTGCCACCATATAGAAGTTTGGGCCTGTTTATGCCCCCATAAAGAAGTTAGGCCCCCAGTTTGTACCGCCATAAGTGTAGTGCCCACTGTAAATAGGGCCACGCAGCCCCCCTCCCAGGTAGTGCCACACAGCTTCCCCTCCTAGGTAGTGCCACACAGCCCCCCTCCCAGGAAGTGCCACACAGCCCCCCTCCCTGTAGGTTGCATTTTTGGGGCTCCCTCTAGGAGTGGAATACCCAACCAGAGCATTGCCGACGGTCTGGCCGGGGATTCCGCTTCAGCTGGATCCCCTGATGTCACTGTCCATATATGGACAGTGATATCAGGGGCAATACCAGAGCCAATGTCCCGGGCAGCACGCTACTACTCTGCTCCTGACATTACTGGACAGTGATGTCAGGGACTTCCCCAGAGACAGAGTCCCGGAGCAGGCTAGCGCTCTGCCTGGCACTCCCTCTCTCCTCCTGGCATCACAGTCCATATATGGACAGTCATCACTGTCCATATATGGACAATGATGTCAGGGGCAACCCCAGAGCTTGAGTCCTGGGCAGAGCACTATTAGTGGATTAAGTAAATTAGGGATAGGTAAAGGTAAATTCTCTATTAAATGTCACCTGCTTAACACAGCAAGTGCGGCTCCACCTAAAAAACACTAAAATAGAAAAATCACCGGGTCCATATTTCGTACACACTTGCGTTCTGCAGGATGTAGGTACCATGAGGAACAGACCCTTATTTCTAATATTTAAGGATTCTATCATGACAGGGTCTGTTCCACAGGACTGGCACATAGCAAATGTGGTACCAATATTTAAAAAGGGGTCAAAAAATGAGCCTGGAAACTATAGGCCTGTTACGTTAACCTCTATTGTAAATGATTGGACAGTACAGAGATTTGTCTAATAATCTTTTTATACATAGACCTGTAATCAAGTGTGCACGCATGCGTTCTTGCCATTTCTTAAAGGGCCAGCGTGCACCTGTAAAAGTGTCCCCAGCCTATCCCTGCACACCCAGGGCTTTATAAGTGAGATTGCCTCTTGCCCCAGTACCTGAGCAAAGTTGGACAAACCTTGTGTTATCCTGCGAAGGTTCCGTATCCTGTATCCGGTGTTAGCTACCTGTTAGTATCCTGTATCCTCAGTCCGTTACCCTTTGGTATTCTGTTTCCTGAGTCCGTTACCTGTTGGTATCCTGTATCCTGAGCCTGTTACTTGTTTGTAACCTGAGTCCATTACTTCTCAATATCCTGCACCCTGTGGGTGCTTCCAGTAATCCGGCACCAGCGTGCTTCCAGTTAATCCGGCGCCAGCGTGCTTCCAGTGATCCGGCACCAGTGTGCTTCCAGTAATCCAGCACCAGCATGCTTCCAGTAATCCGGCACCAGCCTGCTTCGAGGAATCCGGCACCAGCCAGCTTCCAGGAATCCGGGCACCAGCCTGTATCCTGCTGCCACCAAGGTACAATCTGGCTGTGTCTGCCTAGCTTCTGTTTGGCCAGCAGCTACTCCACCGGGACAACCTCAAGAGGTAGCGACCTAGCAGTCTCCTCACAGCGAAGACCAGTTCCCTGTAGAGGTGTTAAAGGATGAAGACTGGGGAGGTTTCTTAGACAACGCCATTAGAGGTGGCCCTACGGCAATCAGGCGCAGTAGCCCAGTGGGTCCTCAAACCTGCTGGTTGTTACACAGTGCTTCTTTACTGTAAGAGCAGTGAGACTATATAACTCACCATCAAAAGATGTTGTGATGGTTGATTCATTGAACAAATTCGAGAGGGGGATGCCTTTCTTGAAAAATATAATATAACAACTTATAAGTACTAGATTCTGGAGATGGGACATTGATCTAGGGATTTATTCTGATCGCCATATTTGTAGTCAGGGAGGAAATTTTTCCCCTAATAAGGAAATCCTCAAGGGGGTTTTGCCTTCCTCTTGATCAACACAGTAAGCTGTGTCTTTTTTCAACCTTATCAACTGTGTAACTCTGGAACTATATAAGCAGTGGCGGATCCTCATATGGGCGGATCGGGCGGCCGCCCGGGGCCCAAGGCTGCACGGGGGCCCATAGCCGCCCAAACCGCACACAATTTAAAAAAAACTATCCAGGGCTGCTGCCGGCCGCATTCTAGCGGTCATCGGTCCCACGTGCGGATGAAGAGGAGGAGGGGGGAATGTGCAGGGGGAGTCAATTGTGGCCAGGGAACAGGGGCATAGCACATCAGCTGTAGAGAGCAGACTGTCAGAGATTGTGATTGGCAGGTGCTGGAGTCTTCCTGACAGTCTGCTCCTCTGTGCTGCTGTACACTCTCCTTCCTGTCTAAACCTCCAGCAGCTGCCTGATAACGGCAAAACTGAACCAGAAGGTGAAGGACCAGTGGTGACGTCACAGTCACATGATTAAGGTCCTGAAGGCCGCCAGAGACAAGCACCGCAGAGGAAGAGGCTGTGGTAAATGTGTGTGTGTGTGTGTGTGTGTGTGTGTGTGTGTGTCATAATGTAAGTCTATTTAGTGTGTGCTGTGTATATAGTGTGTGCTGTGTATATAGTGTGTGCTGTGTATATAGTCTATATAGTGTGTACAGTGTTTATAGTGTCTATAATGTAAGTCTATATATTGTGTGCTGGGTATATAGTGTGTGCTGTGTATATAGTGTGTGCTGTGTATATAGTGTGTGCTCTGTATATAGTCTATATAGTGTGTACTGTGTTTATAGTGTCTATAATGTAAGTCTATATAGTGTGTGCGTGTAGTGTGTGGTTTGAATATATAGTGTGTGGTGTTAATGTGAATTGTATATAGGGTTTTTAATTTCACATTTTTTGTGTGCAAAATAATTTTCCACCCATAGAGCCCTCTGCAGTAAGTCAGATGCTCTGAACCCCCCCCCTGCAGTATAATCTCCACCATAGAGCCCTCAGTAGTTATTATACTGCAGGGGGGGGGGTCAGAGCGTTTGATTGACTGTTGAGGGTTCTATAGGACTCTTTCTCCCCTAGAGCCATAAGGGCGGATTTACACGAACGTGTAATACGTCCGTGCAACGCGCGTGCTTTTCACGCGTGTCGTACGGACCTATGCTAGTCTGTGGGGCAGTGCAGACTGTCAGTGATTTTTGTGCAGCGTGTGTCCGCTGCATAAAACTCACGACATGTCCTATATTTCTGCGTTTTTCGCGCATCACGCACCCATTGAAGTCAATGGGTGCGTGAAAATCATGCATGCCACACGGAGGCACCTCCGTGGGATGTGCGTGATTTGCGCAACAGCAGTCAAAAGTATGATTGAAAACAGAAAAGCACCACGTGCTACAAACATACAAACAGAGTTTCATAATGATGGCGGCTGCGCGAAAGGTATGCAGCCACGCATCATATGGTGATGACACACGGAGCTGTTAAGTGCCTTTTGCGCGCGCAAAACGCCGCATTTTTTGCGTGCGCAAAACGCACACACTCGTGTAAGTGTCAGACGTTTCCCATAGGGCACTCAGCAGTCAGTCAGATGCACTGGGGAGGGGTGTCTGACTGCTTAAAGGGTAACTAACTAAACTTTTTAAAAAAAATTACATGTCATAGTGACATTTCAAATGTTCTAATCGGTGGGGGTCCGTGCACTGAGACCCCACCAATCGCTGAAACAAAGTGGCAGAAACGCTCAGGTGAGTGAGGAGCCACTTTGTTTCTGATCGTCTTTTCTCTGATAGCCGAGCAAGCGGTGTACGGGCACAACAGAAGGTCTGAGTCCGTACACCGCGCCGATGAAAGACAATCAGAAATTAAGTGGAACAGTGCTCACCCGAGCACTCCTGCTGCTTTGTTTTAGTGATCGGTGGTGGTCTCAATGCTGGGACCCCCATCGATAAAAACTTCTGACATATCACTCTCACTATGACTAGAGATGAGCGAACCGGGACAACCGAACCCGGTTTCGGTCCGAACTTCCGGAAAAGTTCGGTTCGCAGCGAATCCGACTTCACCGGGTTCGGCCGAACCCGTTTTGACCGAACCCGGTCAAAAATATTATACAAATCGGCAGCCACTTGTCTCTATCAATCACTGATAGAGAAAAGAGGCTGCTGATTAAAAATAAAATAAAAAGCATTTCATACGTACCTGGTCGTTGTCTTGCGGACGAGTCTCTCTTCTTCCTCCAGTCCGACCTTCTTTTCTGACGCGGCAGCCTGTGATTGGCTGCAGAGGCCTCTGCAGCCTGTGATTGGCTGCAGAGGTCTCTGCAGCCCGTGATTGGCTGCAGAGGCCTCTGCAGCCCGTGATTGGCTGCAGCGCTCACATGGGCTGCATCGTCATCAAGGAATGTCGGGCCGGATGTCGCGAGGGACGCGTCACCAAGGCAACGGCCAGGAGACCGGACTGGAGGAAGCAGGGAGTTCCCGGTAAGTGTGAACGTCTTTTTTTTTTTACAGGTACTCTATATTGTGATCGGTAGTCACTGTCCAGGGTGCTGAAACAGTTACTGCCGATCAGTTAACTCTTTCAGCACCCTGAAGAGTGACTATTTACTGACGTCGCCTAGCAACGCTGCCGTAATGACGGTGCACACATGTAGCCACCCGTCATTACGGGGCCTCATGCACACGACCGTAAAAACACCCGTTATTAAGGGTCGTAATTACGACCCGAAATAGCGGGCCCATAGACTTCTGTTAGCCACGGGTACCTTCCCGTTTTCTCACGGGAAGGTGCCCGTGCCGTTAAAAAGATAGAACATGTTCTATTTTTTTATTTTACGGGTCGTGCTCGTAATTACGACTCGTAATTACGAGCACGGCCGGCCGCTTTTACGAGCCGTGCTGTCATTATAAGGGTATGTTCACACGACAGCGTCCGTTACGGCTGAAATTACGGGGATGTTTCCGCCTGAAAACATCCCCGTAATTTCAGCCGTTATGGCATATGCAGGCGCTTGAACGCCGCGTCCATTACGGACGTAATTGGCGCTGCTATTCATTGGAGTCAATGAATAACGGCTCCAATTACGGCCAAAGAAGTGACAGGACACTTCTTTGACGCGGGCGTCTATTTACGCGCCGTCATTTGACAGCGGCGCGTAAATTACGCCTCGTGTGAACAGACAAACGTCTGCCCATTGCTTTCAATGGGCAGATGTTTGTCAGCGCTATCGAGGCGCTATTTTTGGACGTAATTCGGGGCAAAAACGCCCGAATTACGTCCGTAATTAGTGAGTGTGAACATACCCTGTGTTCACACGCACTAATTACGGATGTAATTCGGGATTTTTTGCCCCGAATTATGCCCGAAAATAGCGCCTCGATAGCGCTGACAAACATCTGCCCATTGAAAGCAATGGGTAGACGTTTGTCTGTTCACACGAGGCGTATATTTAGGCGCCGCTGTCAAATGACGGCGCGTCAAAGAAGTGACCTGTCACTTCTTTGGCCGTAATTGGAGCCGTTATTCATTGACTCCAATGAATAGCAGCGCCAATTACGTCCGTAATGGACGCCGCGTTCAAGCGCCTGCACTTGCCGTTTCGGCTGAAATTACGGGGATGTTTTCAGACGGAAACATCCCCGTAATTTCAGCCGTTACGGACGCTGTCGTGTGAACATACCCTAAATTTTATAGCAGCACGGCCCGTAAAATAGAAAAATAGAACATGTTCTATTTTTTTAACGGCACGGGCACCTTCCCGTGAGAAAACGGGAAGGTACCCATGGGTAACAGAAGTCTATGAGCCCGTTATTGCGGGTCGTAATTACGACCCACAATAACAGGTGTTTTTACGGTCGTGTGCATAATGGGAGCACGGCTTGGAAAAACGACCGGCTGCCTGTGGCCGGCCGTGCTCCTCTCCTGAAATACTCTGTGCTGCCTTAAACTCTGTGGACAGGTCAGGATCCTGTTTCTTTTAAATGCTGCTAGGGAACCCGCTCGATCCACTATATAAGGCTGCGCTACAGTGCAGCATTTAAAAGAAACAGGATCCTGACCTGTCCACAGAGTTTAAGGCAGCACAGAGTATTTCAGGAGATGAGCGTGCAGATTCAGTGCTGCTGTGAACTCTGCTCCTACCATTACGTAGCTCTCAGTCTGTTACCTCTCCTCCACTCCTGTCCTCAATAACACCTTCACATGATTGGCAAGTCACCACCCCGCACAAGATCCGCACGCTCATCTCCTGAAATACTCTGTGCAGCTGTGAACTCTACTCTTACCATTACGTGGTGACTTGCCAATCATGTGAAGGTGTTCTTGAGGACAGGAGTGGAGGAGAGGTAACAGACTGAGAGCTACGTAATGGTAGGAGCAGAGTTCACAGCAGCACTGAATCTGCACGCTCATCTCCTGAAATACTCTGTGCTGCCTTAAACTCTATGGACAGGTCAGGATCCTGTTTCTTTTAAATGCTGCACTATAGCGCAGCCTTATATAGTGGATCGAGCGGGTTCCCAAGCAGCATTTAAAAGAAACAGTGTGTGTGTTTGGGTATGTGTCTTTGTCTGTTTTTGTTTTTATATGTGTGTTTGTGTTTATGTGTGTTTGTGTATATATGGGTGTGTTTGTGTATATATATGGGTGTATGTGTATATGTTTGTGTGTAGATGTTTGTGTGTGTGTGTTGTTGTATATGTGTGTGTTTGTGTATATGTGTGTATATGGGTGTGTTTATGTGTGTGTTTGTGTATATATATGGGTGTATTTGTACATATGTTTGTGTGTAGATGTTTGTGTGTGTGTGTGTGTTTATATATGTGTGTGTTTGTGTATATGGGTGTGTGTATATGTGTGTGTTTGTGTATATGTGTGTGTTTGTGTATGGTTGTTTGTGTGTGCGTGCGTGTATATATGTGTGTAGGTGAGTAGAAGTATTGTTATTGTTCACATTGATAACTGTTTTTTTATGTTGTTGCAGATTTTGATGTACCGATTGGACTACATCTTCGATTCGTTGGACTACTGCGTAGATCTACGTTTTTTTTAAATTTTAATAAAATGGTTAACGAGGGTTTTGTTGGGGATTTCTTATTTCAATAAAAAAGAATTGTCTTTGTGTTTTTTTTTAAACTTTATTAGTGCCTAGATAATGGCAGTTGGCTGATTGACAGCGTCCATTATTAAGGCGGTACTTAGTGTTAGCTGGTGCAGAGGCTAGCACTAACCACCCATTATTACCCCGGTACCCACCACCACCAGGGGTGCCGGGAAGAGCTTGGTACGATCCAGTACCCGACCATCTGTTGTGATGGTCGGGTACTGGGGCGGCCGTAGGCTGGTATTATGAGGCTGGGAAGGGCCAAAAACAGTGGACCTTCCCACCCTTGTAATGCTAGGCTGCTGCTGCTGTGTTGTATCGGGCTGGTTATAAAAATGGGGGGGACCCCACGTCGTTTTTTTGGGGGAATTTAACAAATTTAACAATAGACGTTGGGTCCCCCACATTTTTAATAACCAGCCATATACAAGGCCGCAGCAGTCTGGCATTACATGGGTGGGAAGGGCCACTGGTTTTGTCCATTCCCAGGCTAATAACACTGTGTTGTATGTGGCTGGTTATGATAAATTGGGTGGAACCCCATGTCTTTTTAAAAAAAAATTAAAAATAAATAAATAATAAAAAAAAAATGACGTGGGGTCCCCCCCACTTTTATAACCAGCCAGATACAACACAGCAGCAGCAGCCTAGCATTACAAGGGTGGGAAGGTCCACTGTTTTTGGCCCTTCCCAGCCTCATAATACCAGCCTGCGGCCGCCCCAGAGCCCGGCCATCACAACAGATGGTCGGGTACTGGATCGTACCTGGCTCTTCCCGGCACCCCTGGTGGTGGTGGGTACCGGGGTAATAATGGTGGTTAGTGTTAGCCTCTGCACCGGCTAACACTAAGCCTCGCATTAGTAATGGATGTTGTCACTCAGACAGCGGCCATTACTAAAGTGGTAGTAATAAAATTTGAAAAGAAAAAGACAAAGATATAGATAAAATATTTTATTGAAATAAAGCACCCCCAACACAACCCTCATTAACCATTTTATTGTAGAAAAAAAAAAACCGTCATCGAAGTAGTCCTCGAAACCGACGTTGTCCAAACACCAAACCTGTAAAAAAATGAAATAAAACATGTCGTAGGCTTAGATTCAGTTTAATGTTGGATACTGACTGTTATACCATGTATAGAAGCCTGCCGTGAAGTTGACTTAGATACAGGGCGCCAGCAGACAGTATCATACATGGCCATACAGACATGTATACAAACAAACATACATACATGCAAACTATCATACATACATGCATACACACACACATGAAACCATACATACAAACATGCAAAGATACATACATATATACAAGCATGCACAAATATACATGCAAACATAAATACATGCAAACATAATTACATACATGCACATATATATAAACATACATGCAAAAATAAAAACATGCAAACATACATGACAACATACATACATGCAAACATACATACATACAAACATGTATACATACATGACAACATACATACATGACAACATACATACATACATGCAAATATACATTCATGCAAACATACATAAATGCAAACATACATACATGCAAATATATACATGCAAATATACATACAAACATGCACATATATACATACATGACAACATACATACATGACGACATACATACATACATACATAAAATGCAAACATACATACATACATACATTCATGCAAACATACATGCAAATATATACATACATGCCAACATACATACATACATACATACATGCAAACATACACACATGCAAACATACATACATGCAAATATACATACAAACATACATGCACATATATACATACATACATGACAACATACATGCATACATACATACATGCAAACATACATTCATGCAAACATACATTCATGCAAACATACATACATACATGCAAACATACATTCATGCAAACATACATACATGCAAACATACATGCAAATATATACATGCAAATATACATACACATATATACATACATGCCAACATACATGCACATATATACATGCATACATGACAACATACATACATACATACATACATACATACATACATGCCAACATACATACATGCCAAAAAAAATAATAATACGTTCATACTTACTTTCCTCCTGTCCGGGCTCCAGCGATGACGTTTCATCCATGTCGCCGCTGCAGCCTGTGATTGGCTGCAGAGGCGGTCACGTGGGATGAAGCGTCATCCTGACGTGCGTGACCGCCACTACAGCCTGTGATTGGCTGCAGCGGCGAAAGGGATGAAACGTCATCGCTGGAGGCCGGACAGGAGGAAAGTAAGTACGAACGTATAATTTTTATCTTTTTATTACATTTAAATTGTATTTTCCGCGCGCCGAGCATGTACTGTCAAGGTTGCTGAAAGAGTTAGTGCAGCCCATTAACTCTATCAGCACCCGAGACAGTAGCGACAGGTTCGGTCCGAACTAGTTCGGTCCGAATCGAACTTTTTTGTGAAATTCGGCGAACTAGCCGAACCGAACTTTTGAAAAGTTCGCTCATCTCTAACTATGACACGCCAAATGTTTTTTAAAAGTTTAGTTACCCCTTGGGGACTGAATTTATTGGTTTGAGTTAATGTATGGGCCTGGGTCTTAATTTGCTTAGGGGTCTGGGGTATAAGACAATTTATGGTGTTTATTTCTGAATTTTTATGTTGCTATAGACGCTGAAAATGGCTACAGAATCAAGGGGAAAAGATTTCTCTTCAGGAAACCCTGCAGTCATCAGGAGAAGTCGCCATAACGGTCTGTGTCAGATGGAGAAGAAAAGAGAACGACCCATCAGTGAAGACATCACCTGTGAGTCATTGCATTTATAGATCTGTCACCTCTCCTGACATGTCTGTTATCGGAAATCCTTGTATTCCACATAAAGTGTTTGTGTGCCCAGGACTAATAGACAAATGCGTGTTTCCATTCCCCTTGTCAGAAGGATATGTCCCTACACAGTGTGATACTGTCAGCGATGGTTGGAGACTGTCAGTATGTAGGGACACAGCCCTTTGACAAGGGGAATCGTAGCACTCATTTGTCAATGCTCACACAGAAAGGTGGTGTTTAATATAGACACGGCGTGGCAGGGCGGTGGTGGAGAACGGGGCCCAAGCTTGTGGAACAGCCCATGGCCCATGGTTTACTTAATTCGCCACTGTATATAAGGCTGTGTTCACATCAACGGAACCCTGTCTCAACGGTGATGCATAAGGAAGCTAAGCTTTCTGTTTGCCTCTCCATTGAGGGGTTTCTCCGACGGAAACCTCCCACGTAACCCCTCAACGGAAAGACAATACTGATGTGAACAGGCCCTAAGATAGGTGTCTTTTTATTTTAATTTAAAAATACACCGAGAGAAGCAGTAGAGGATGCGATTGTTGTTGTGAGTTTACTGGATAATGACATTCATAAAGTAGAATAATCTCTAGAAAGAAAGTTAATAATTAGAGTGTTTTGATGGACAAGTTGTCTAACGATTAAATAATAAACCACCTGTAATGACAGGGATAGGGAAACAGACAAGTGAGCCCTAATCTACCCGCCACTCAGTCCCTGCCTACTTGCAACGACCCGCCCTAGGCGACGGGGTACAACTGGGCGACGGTCCCTACACTCAGTAAGTGCACGACAGACAACCAGGCAAGGAAACACAGAACAAAGGGAAGCGGGGCAGTTGCCCACGGCAACACCGTGAGCAACAAGAGTAGTAAACAAGCCGAGTCAAACCAGGAGAGTACGAGGTGCCAAACGCAGAGCAGGAGAGTAGTGAACAAGCCGAGTAAAACCAGGAGTGTACGAGGTACCAAACGCAGAGCAGAAGAGTAGTCAGTAAGCCAGGGTCAATACGAAGCAGGGACAAGTAGTTCAAGAAGCTGAAGCAGGGCCAGGAAACCAACAGAGAAGAATCACAAGCAAAGGAGGAACAGGAAAGGCAGGTATAAATAGACAGAGGGCGGGAGCTAGCTCTGTCTGGCCAGGCTGTGATAGGCTCTCCCACTCCTAAGCCTGCCATCCTGAGTGGTGGAAGATGGAGTCAGTCTCACAGACATAGAAGCAGGTGCAGACTAATTACCTATGGGAGTGGATACAGAAGCTGTGCCTGGCAGATCCTTAACAGTGCCCCCCCTTTTATGAGGGGCCACCGGACCCTTTCTAGATGGACCTGGTTTATTGGGGAAACGAAGGTGGAACCTCCTGACCAATACCCCAGCGTGAACATCCCAGGCGGGTACCCAAGTCCTCTCCTCAGGCCTGTATCCTCTCCAATGGACCAGGTACTGGAGGGAGCCTTGGACCATCTTGCTGTCCACAATCTTGGCCATCTCGAATTCTACCCCCTCAGGGGTGAGAACGGGGACAGGAGGTTTCCTCGAGGGAGCCAAGGACGGGGAGCAGCGTTTAAGGAGGGAGGCATGAAACACGTCGTGTACTCGAAAAGATGGGGGCAACTCCAGTCGGAAGGAGACAGGATTGAGGACTTCATTTACCTTGTAGCAAACCGGGGAGCAAACTTCTTGAACGGGACTTTAAGGCGCAAGTTCTTAGACGATAGCCACACCAGATCCCCGACCATAAACAAGGGGTTAGCAGAACGTCTTCTATCTGCCTGAGTATTTTGTATGCTCTGGGACGCCTCTAGGTTCTTCTGAACCTGGGCCCAAACTGTGCACAGTTCCCGATGAACGACCTCTACCTCGGGATTGTTGGAACTACCAGGTGAAACGGAGGAGAACCGTGGATTAAACCCAAAATTACAGAAAAAGGGGGAGACCCCTGACGAGTTACTGACCCGGTTATTAAGGGAAAATTTGGCGAGGGGAATGAATGAGACCCAATCATATTGACAGTCAGAAATAAAACACCTTAAATATTGTTCTAGAGACCTATTAGTCCTTTCAGTTTGGCCATTAGTTTCAGGATGAAAGGCAGAGGAGAAGGACAGATCAATCTCCAACTTTTTACAGAAGGCTCTCCAAAAGAAAGAAACAAATTGTACCCCTCTGTCAGAAACAATATTGACAGGGACCCGACCCCATGGAGACGCAGGATGTGTTTGACAAACAAGGTAGCTAACGTCTTAGCATTGGGTAGTTTTTTGAGGGGCACAAAGTGGCACATCTTGCTGAAGCGGTCTACTACAACCCACACCACCGATTTGCCTTGAGATGGAGGCAAATCGGTGATAAAATCCATGGAGATATGGGTCCAAGGTCTCTGGGGAATGGGCAAAGAACGTAGTAACCCCGCTGGTCGGGACCTGGGAGTCTTGGACCTAGCACAAACCTCACAAACGTAGGCCTTAACGTCTTTAGGCAACCCAGGCCACCAATAGTTTCTGGCAATGAGGTGCTTGGTACCCAGGATGCCTGGATGACCAGATAGTGCGGAGTCATGATTTTCCCTAAGTACCCTTAGCCGGAATTGCAGGGGAACAAACAGCTTGTTCTCAGGAAGGTTCCCGGGGGCTGAACCTTGATCAGCCTCAATTTCGGAGACTAAATCAGAATCAATAGAGGAAATGATTATACCTGGAGGCAAAATACAAGCAGGATCATCCTCCGAAGGAGGGCTGGCCATGAAGCTACGCGACAGTGCATCAGCCTTAATATTTTTAGACCCAGCCCTATAGGTAACCAAAAAATTGAATCTTGTAAAAAATAACGCCCATCGAGCTTGTCTCGGGTTTAGCCTCCGGGCAGATTCTAGGAAAACCAGATTCTTGTGGTCGGTAAGGACCGTTACCTGGTGCCTAGCCCCCTCCAGGAAGTGACGCCACTCTTCAAATGCCCATTTAATGGCTAAGAGTTCGCGGTTGCCAATATCATAGTTACTCTCAGTGGGCGAAAACTTCCTGGAGAAGTAGGCACAGGGACAGAGATGGGTGAGGGACCTGGTACCCTGGGACAAGACAGCCCCCACTCCCACCTCGGACGCGACAAGCTCCACGATAAATGGCTCCATTTGGTTGGGCTGAACCAACACCGGGGCTGAGATAAAGCACTTCTTAAGGACCTCAAAAGCCTGGACAGCCTCAGGAGGCCAGCGGAGGAGATCAGCACCCTTGCGAGTCAGGTCCGTAAGAGGCTTAGCGATGACCGAGAAGTTAGCAATAAATCTCTTGTAATAATTAGCGAACCCCAAGAATTACTGTAACGCCTTCAGGGAGGCAGGTTGGACCCATTCCGCCACAGCCTGGACCTTGGCGGGGTCCATGCGGAATTCATGAGGAGTGAGGATTTGACCCAAAAATGGTATCTCCTGCACCCTAAAGACACATTTTTTGGTCTTCGCAAACAGTTTGTTTTCCTGAAGGACCTGGAGCACCTTCCTGACATGCTCAATGTGGGAGAACCAGTCCTTGGAAAACACAAGTATATCATCAAGGTACACTACAAGAAATACCCCCAGGTAATCTCTTAAAATCTCATTTATGAAATTCTGGAAGACCGCGGGAGCATTACACAACCCAAAGGGCATGACGAGGTATTCGAAATGACCTTCGGGCGTGTTAAACGCAGTCTTCCACTTATCCCCCTCTTTGATGCGGATAAGGTTATACGCCCCCCGTAGATCAAACTTAGAGAACCATTGGGCCCCCTGAACCTGATTAAAGAGATCAGGAATCAAAGGAAGGGGATACTGGTTCCTTACAGTGACCTTATTCAAGTTACGGTAGTCAATGCATGGCCTAAGACCACCATCCTTCTTCCCTACGAAGAAGAAGCCAGCACCTACCGGAGAAGTAGAGGGGCGAATGTAACCCTTGGGCAGGCATTCCTGGATATACTCTCTCATGGCTTCACATTCGGGACAAGAGAGATTAAATATCCTACCCATAGGGAGCTTAGCTCCTGGTACCAAATCGATAGCGCAATCGTATTCTCTATGAGGAGGTAACACTTCGGAGGCCTCCTTAGAGAAAACATCAGCGAATTCCTGAACAAACTCAGGTAGCGTGTTCACCTCCTCAGGGGGAGAAATAGAATTAACAGAAAAACATGACGTCAAGCATTCATTACCCAATTTGGTAAGATCCCCAGTATTCCAGTCAAACGTGGGATTATGCAACTGCAACCAGGGAAGGCCTAAAACCAAATCGGACGATAATCCCTGCATCAACAGTACAAAGCACTGCTCCAAATGTATGGAGCCAACAAGGAGTTCAAAAACAGGGGTATGCTGTGTAAAATAACCATTAGCAAGAGGAGTGGAGTCGATACTCACTACCGGGACAGGTTTAGGCAAATCAATCAAAGGCATAGCTAGAGACATAGCAAATTCCACAGGCATGATATTAGCAGACGACCCTGAATCCACGAAGGCACTGCCGGTTGCAGACCTACCACCAAAAGAGACCTGAAAGGGAAGCAAGATTTTAAATGTTCTGCCTGTATAAACGTTTAAAATAATTATTTATTGATAATTTATTATTAAAATATAGTAGGGCACAGAGTGCCAAAAGATCCAAGTACAGGCGTTGGCAACCAGATCAGGAACGCACAGTAAAGAGTGTGTGAGATAGACAATCAGCATGCGCTCATTGACAAGTGCCTGAAAAGTCAGATGTAAATTTCCCACAGCCCCTCTTTAAATGTGCTGGCAAATATTGGTAAAGTCTGATTGCCACAGATTCACAGGCACACTTCCCAACGCGTTTCTGCACCACATTAGGGGAGCGTCCTCAGGGGTACGAGTTGCCTGATAATTCTCGTATTTATTCACAAAGTGCCGGTCAGATGATATTCAGCTGTTCAAATTGTATAACGGCGCATAAAAGACACTGATAGCAAGATTTTATTACGTTTCATATTTACGGGAAATACCTGTGCGCCCAAGTGACTTCCCCGATGATCACTTAGGCGCGGAAGTTTTCCGGCTGCTTATTCTTACGCCTAGGACAGGTGTTCACTTGATGCTTGTCATCCCCACAATAGAAGCAGAGACCATTCTTCCTGCGGAACTCTCTACGTTGTTGGGGGGACACGGAGGCCCCGAGTTGCATAGGTACCTCCGAGTCTTCCGTGGAAGAACGAAGCAACAGAACCTCGGGAGGCATCATGGGGGAGTCAGAGGAGAAAACACATAAACGTTCACGTTGTCGTTCCCTGAGACGTCGGTCAAGTCGTACTGCTAAAGCCATAACCTGGTCTAGGGAGTCAGAAGAGGGATAGCTAACTAGTAGGTCTATCAGGGCGTTCGACAGACCCAACCTAAACTGGCACCTTAAGGCAGGGTCATTCCACCGAGAAGCTACGCACCACTTCCTAAAGTCAGAGCAATACTCCTCAACAGGTCTCTTACCCTGACGTAAGGTCACCAGCTGACTCTCGGCAAAGGCAGTCCTGTCAGTCTCGTCATAAATGAGTCCGAGAGCAGAAAAGAAAAGATCAACGGAGGAAAGTTCAGGGGCGTTGGGAGCCAAGGAGAAGGCCCATTCTTGGGGCCCTTTATGGAGCCAGGACATAATTATACCCACCCGCTGGCTCTCAGAACCTGAGGAGTGGGGCTTTAAACGAAAATAGAGCCTACAACTCTCCCGAAAGGAGAGAAAAGTCTTCCGGTCCCCTGAGAACCGGTCAGGCAACTTGAGGTGGGGTTCAAGAGGTGAGGTGAGGGGCACTACCATGGTAGCATCAGGCTGGTTGACCCTCTGAGCCAGGGCCTGGACCTGTAGGGAGAGACCCTGGATTTGCTGAACCAGGGTCTCAAGGGGGTCCATAGTGGTGTGAGGGACCAGGGTAGAGTAGGTATATGGGCTTGTGATTATGTAATGACAGGGATAGGGAAACAGACAAGTGAGCCCTAATCTACCCGCCACTCAGTCCCTGCCTACTTGCAACGACCCGCCCTAGGCGACGGGGTTCCAACTGGGCGACGGTCCCTACACTCAGTAAGTGCACGACAGACAACCAGGCAAGGAAACACAGAACAAAGGGAAGCGGGGCAGTTGCCCACGGCAACACCGTGAGCAACAAGAGTAGTAAACGAGCCGAGTCAAACCAGGAGAGTACGAGGTGCCAAACGCAGAGCAGCAGAGTAGTGAAAAAGCCGAGTAAAACCAGGACTGTACGAGGTACCAAACGCAGAGCAGAAGAGTAGTCAGTAAGCGAGGGTCCATACGAAGCAGGGACAAGTAGTTCAAGAAGCTGCAGCAGGGCCAGGAAAGCAACAGAGAAGAATCACACGCAAAGGAGGAACAGGAAAGGCAGGTATAAATAGACAGAAGGCGGGAGCTAGCTCCGTCTGGCCAGGCTGTGATAGGCTCTCCCACTCCTAAGCCTGCCATCCTGAGTGGTGGAAGATGGAGTCAGTCTCACAGACATAGAAGCAGGTGCAGACTGATTACCTATGGGCGTGGATACAGAAGCTGTGCCTGGCAGATCCTTAACACCACCTTGGTGACATTTTGTAGCAGAAATTACTATATATGAATTTGTCATCGGTAACTGGTTGCCGACATAGGAAGAGTATACGCGTCCCGAGCGGCGGGCACTTGGTGCATTAGGACGAGTAATGCACAGCCGCAGCCCCGCCCTAACGGCGGAGAGAAGAGAAACCTCTTCTGTCCGCCATTAACCCCATTCAAAGCTAACATGAGAAGGGTATCTCCCCCTTAATCACATCACAGGAAATTCCTGTGACACAATTAATGGCTATACCTGGCATGGGCAGGCAGCCCAGGGTCCATTGAAGGACCACAAGGTTGTCTAACCATATTTCCTGTTGTTAGGGCATACTAAGGTATGCCCTAACAACTTCCTGTGTACAATCAGAACACAGGCTAATGTACTAGCATATAAATATATGCCAGTACATTAAAGTTCAAAAATCAAAATCAAAATGAAAAATCCCAATATGGGATAAAAAAAAAAGTTAAGTTAATAAAAAAAAAAAAGTTATGTTAAATAAAACAAATTGTGAAAAAAAAAAATACACAGAAATACACATTTTCTACAATAAATAAACTTTTCAAAATATAAGTCCCAAAACTTGAAATAATATAGTCATATTTGTTATTGCCACGCTCGTAACAACCTGTACAATAAATGTTTAACATTATTTATGATGATCGGGGTATGGTGTAAAAAAAAAAGAAGAAAACTGTGTCGGAACTTCTATTTTATCTACATTTTTGACAAAATACAAATTTATATAAATTAAACAATAATGTAAATGTACCGAAAAATTGGTACCTACATAAAGTACAACTCATCCCACAAAACAAAGTCTCAAACAGCTACGTCTGACAAAAAATTAAAAATTTATGAGCGCCAGGATGCAAAGAGGGAAATAAGGAAAGTAAAAAGGTAGAATAAAAAAATCAAAGTTGCACCAAAAAAAGCCAATCACCATTTAAAAAAATCTCTTTAGAGGGTAAAAAAACAAAAACAGTTACTAACTATAAGGGCACATTCAGACGTGGCGGAATTGCTGTTGAATTCCGCTGAGGACAGTCCACAGTGGAATTCTACAGCAGCCGTTTATTTCATTTCTTTCTATACATTTTTAGAAAAGTTAGTTCAGACGTTGCAGAAAATAACTGTGCGGAAATTAGGCTGTGGTGCAGAATTTTCCCTCCGCAGCATGCTCATTACATTGCGGAGAAGAAGTGGAATTTCACTGCGGATTTCAGCCTTTGCAATGCAAAAACTGAAATCTGTGGCAATTCCGCTGTGATATCTGCAACGTCTGAATTACCTGTCAAATATGCAAATGTTGGTGCAGATTCGTTACGTAATTTCCCCAAATCTGCACCAACATTTGCAGCGGAAAAATTATGCCACGTCTTTACATGGCCTAAGAGATATAACTCTAGATAAGAACTAAAAGTCTTTTCTACCTTCGGAAAATGAGTTGACAAACACGCCGTATCCTGACCTTATTTACAAATTTGTCAGCATGATTGGGCTTGATCATAGAACACGACTATAAACAATCTTTAAAAATAAATCGGGGCTAAGATTCTCCCACTGTAAGGCCGGATTCGATTCACACGAGCGTGTGCGTTTTGCGCGCGCAAAAAACGTTGCGTATTGCGCGCGTTTTAGGTGCATGTGTTATCCGTTTATGCCGCGTTGCTGAGTTTTTTACGCGCGTATGGAATGCGTTTTTCACGCGCATCAAAAAAAACGGAGGGTGGCATTATGGAGAGGCCAGCCTACAAAAAAGCACCATTCACAAACACATGCTTGATGTGTGCACTTGTTCTCATAGTTTTTGCTGCTTGTAAAAAACTTTGGGTACTTTACAGTGTTTACCGCCTTATTTTCTTCGCCTCAAAATTATGCCATATACTCCGCTGGGCCGTGTGCTGCTAGCGTGGATGGTTTCTCGCCGATTTGGCGTACGCCGTCCCATGCTACACGATCAAACACGGAGAAGAGGGAGGATTTGGGTTCATCCTCTTGTGGCACAATGCACCTCCAAAGGGCACTTTCATACCCTCTATGATGACCTCCGGCGTCACCCTGAGAAATTTAGGCCGTTTTTCCGCATGTCTGTGGCCACGTTTGATATTCTGCTGAGGAGATTCGTACAGGAATCCCCTACCAGGACACAAACACGCGGCACTGCATTTCCCCAGGGGAGCGACTCCTTGTGACCTTGAGGTATGTGTGTTTTATTATACGATTAGTGCTTACAGGATGGTGTGTGGGTGTCATGTCCTACATTATTGTTGTTCTTTTTGTGTTTTTGTCTACCCATGTAGATTTCTTGCAACAGGAAATAGTTATCATTCCTTACATTTTGAATTTCTTCTGGGAGTGAGCACAATTTCAGGCATTGTGACAGGCACCTGTGTCATGCTATGGCAGAGATTAAAGACCACAGTGATGCCTCAGCCCACGGCAGAACACTGGCTTAGTATTTCTGAAGATTTTAGTAGCGCCACACAATTTCCTCATTGTATTGGTGCCCTAGACGGGAAGCACATTCGTGTGAAGAAGCACCCCCACTCTAGCTCCAGATACTATAACTACAAACAGTATTTTTCCATTGTCTTGTTGGCCTTGGCCGACAGTAATTATTGTTTTACAATAGTAGACATTGGGTCGTATTTCGCTCATCCAGGATGGGCCATCGTCTTATGAGCAATCAACTTTCTGTGCCTGTACCGAGCATCCTTCCTGGCTCCAGCGAACCACCAGTCCCATATGTCATCGTTGCAGATGAGGGTTTTTGGCTGACAAGCCAAGTAATGCGTCGATTTGCAAGAAGGGGCTTGGGTGACCGTAGGCGCATCTTCAATTACCGGCTAAGCAGAGCTCGAAGATGTGTTGAATGTGCGTTTGGCATAATGTCAAACAAATGGAGGGTCTTTCTCACAACAATGCAATTGATGCCGCAGAATATGACCCGTGTCATACAAGTGTCTGTAGTTCTTTATAACTTTACACGCATACATGATGCAAGTTTTGATGCTGAATATATTCGAAGAAATGCTACCACATCAACCATTGTGCAACAAATTCCACTAGGGAGGGCACAAACATCTGGTATCCGAGTTTGTGAAATATTTGCAGAAGATTCTATGTTAATGGTGGCATAGTTGAGAATAGTCGCGAAATAGATCATTAGTAAGGCCAATGTATTTTGTTTTGGGGGGGGATTGTAGTATTAGGGACTCGCAAGACATGAGGACCCTTGACGTGGGTTGCAAGCTTATATCTTTTGTGGTTTTGCCGTAGGATTTAGCATACAAACACGTAATTGTATGTGAAGCACATTCCCAATTGTAATACAATCACAAATGTCCTTTGTGCATGGAATATACTAGCACTGCACGGCAGCATAGAAGTCGATATTGATTTGAGCAAAACCACAAAAGATACACTAACACCTCAACTAGGGCATGCCACCAGATTGGGCCCTGTCCACCGTGTGGAAACGTTACATAAAAGGACCTGATTGGCAAAGATTGTTACCCAAAATAAATTGAGGGAAACACACACACTTTTTGGTACAACAAAACAAGACTTTATGTTGATGCCACACAAAATCTATACATAGAACATATGTAAAATGACAAAAAAAACATCGCACCAACATGATGCACATTTGCTAATAATAAACCCAAACAGGCCTAACTGATAACATCAAAACTATGATGCAGGAACAGCACTACAACTTCTGATATCGATGCGACAGTGAGGTGTAGCTGGCCATTTCAGCACCACTATGCTGTCCATGGGCCTGCAGAGGATGTTCCTCAACAGCATAGTGGTGCTGATGCTGCGTGTGATAGCCGTGAGGTGGTGCCTGTGGAAAGTTTTCCACCGGTCGGCTGTAGCCAGGGAAATGATGCTCACGCCCTGGCACAGGAACAGGAGACAGGCGTGACGGCATTGGGCGGGAAGTAATGCTGGCATGGCAAGGGGGTGGCAGGCTGGGATGGGCCAGGTGCAGTGAAGGGCACCGATGGCTCCGGCAATCCACGCCAATGCTCAATTGAATTGAAGCACTTGCGTGAATTGTTTGGAGGGGTAGCATAGTCAATGAGGGTAATAATTGAGGACTGGAGCCGCGCCATCCGATGGTCGGGTACCTTCCTCAGTAACAGGGCTATGGTGCGGCCAAAGGCGTCACATGTGTCCTCGTCTGCGCAGCGCCGCAGGTACTCCAGTAACCTGGTGTCCACCTGTGCACCTGCGGAACCAATGTGGGTGCGCCTGCGCCTGGCTGCTGCGGTGGTTTCACGAGGTACGTCCGGTGTCACCTGTGATTGGCTGGACGCCTGTGGGGCTGGTTCGGGAGCTGTCGGCTCTGGTGTTAAATGCAGCAGGGGATTTGCGTCTTCAGGCGCGTGCGGCTCCTCATGGGCAGGCTCCTTTTCGGTGTCTAGCAGATTGTCACTGCTTCTATAATACAAATGTGGTGTTATTAGTAACATTGCCACAAGGGACAAACACTCTGTTTGGAAAAAATGACATGTGAACACAGACATTTCTTAAAGGTACAGTGATTACTTACGATCGCATCTCCATGATGTCCTTGAGGAACATTAGCTGCTGGGTGTACATGTATTTTCTTTTTTTGGTTGCACCGTCACCACTTCAGCCTCTGGCCCCATATTCCTGGCGGAATTGATCCTGGGTGCTCCTCCACCGGGTCTTCACATCATCTTCTATGCAAAGGATATTTTTTTAAAAATGGTCAGTCATGAGGTTACATAATAAACCCAAATCTCCACTGGTTGGAAACATTGTCATTCCGTTACACACCAAGAAACATTACACAAGCTCAATGATGCTGTGACACACACGCTACGTTGGCCATTTTGAAAATGTTAACACAAGGGCACACTACAGCATGTATGTTTTACATGACATATCTAAATCAATGTACTTACCAATGCTTTTTCTGTCGCGTGTGCTGCCTTTAGCCCACTCCTGGCTCAAGAGTGTCTGCGCGATGTGATCCCATGCCACCTCATTGCCCGTGCGGTCGTGGTATGCCTCTGCCCGCGTGTTCCACAACTCTGGCCTCTCCTGGACAAGGCAGATGAGTTTCTCAACGTCACAGACTCTAGGCATGGCTGCAGTTGTCCATGTCCAGCTCAGTATGTGCCAAACAAGTGCAAAGCACCTTCCTGGTTTGTGCTTGTTTGGACAAGTTTTCTAACTCATTTACATACCCTTTACAAGTCTTGCGCGAAAAACGTGTGCCATGCGTGATTTTCATGCACCCATTGACTTCAATGGGTGCGTGATGCGCGAAATACGCACAAAGAACGGACATGTCGTGAGTTTTACGCAGCGGACTCATGCTGCGTAAAAATCACGGAACTGTCTGCACGGCCCCATAGACTAATATAGGTCCGTGAGACGCGCGGGAAAATCACGCGCCTTGCACGGACATATATCACGTTCGTCTGAATAAGCCCTAAGACCTACTGAGCTAAGACATTAATAAAAACTGGTCTTGGTCTGACACTTTTTTCTATTTGAAAATGTTTCCTGTTTTGTTAGCGTATGAAAAAATAAAGTTGCATGACTATCTATTTAGACATTGTGAATAGAACCTATATATACTAGTATATGCTGCCCTCGATGAAGGCACCATGTGTAGTGTCAGGCACGCTGATTTCAGACGTGTATTTTTCTGTGGAAATAAGTTGTATTCTAGTCAAACTAATTTTATTAGTTGCAACACATTGCAAGAGCTGTAAACTTGGAGTCCGACGAGTTTCCCCCGCCCTACTGACACTCATTGACAGCTTTCGCCCTATTACTATGCAAAGGAAGGAAGCTGCCAATTAGCGGCAGGAGGGGGGGGGAGACCGCAGCTCATGAGTACGCCGGACACCAAGATTAGAGTGCTCGCAGTGCGCTGCAACAAATAAACTGTACGTTTAGCAAGAGTAAAGAATTATTTCACAGTCAAAACACATGGCTGAAAACCTTAATAAAATGTTAAATATATGGCAAATAAAACTATTGAATGTAAGGCGCTTGGAATAATTTAATGTAAGTGGTCCATGGGATTATGGTGAAATTTATAGTAGTATTTTCCATTTTATTAATGGTACTTACCTATTTCTCAGTAGTAAGGGTATGTGCACACACACTAATTACGTCCGTTATTGACGGACGTATTTCGGCCGCAAGTAGTGGACCGAACACAGTGCAGGGAGCCGGGCTCCTAGCATCATACTTATGTACGATGCTAGGAGTCCCTGCCTCTCCGTGGAACTACTGTCCCGTACTGAAAACATGATTACAGTACGGGACAGTTGTCCTGCAGAGAGGCAGGGACTCCTAGCATCATATATAACTATGATGCTAGGAGCCCGGCTCCCTGCACTGTGTTCGATCCGGTACTTGCGGCCGAAATATGTCCGTCAATTACGGACGTAATTAGTGTGTGTGCACATACCCTAAGGGTTAACTGTACTGTGGATGACATGATATGTTTCCAGAAGATTCATTCTGCATCCTGTGATGTGCAGCAAGAGTCAATAAATAGCTCAATACTCCTGTCAGATCAGCTGTCTTCTATCAAGAACCTGAATTAAAAGGACCCCCACCCCACCTTTAGAAAAATAAGATATTGTGGGGTGTTTGTCAGTGGGCTGAGTCACCCATCTTTTGGACTGGGTGGATGATCATTATATGTATATCTGAGGTTAATGTGGTTATTGGCTCCAGTTTAGTAAGGCTAAGTTCACACTACCGTTAGTATATTTTTACCTCTCTTCCGTCAGAGAAAGAGAGGATCGAAAGATTAAACGGAGAGCAACAATTCTGTTAGAATTACCATTGATTTCAAATTGCTTTCCGTTTGTCTCCATTTGCTAGGTATATACACTACCGTTCAAAAGTTTAGGGTCACTTAGAAATTTCTTTATTTTTGAAAGAAAAGCACAGTTTTTTTCAATGAAGATAACATTAAATTAATCACAAATACACTCTATACATTGTTAATGTGCTAAATGACTATTCTAGCTGCAAATGTCTGGTTTTTAATGCAATATCTACATAGGTGTATAGAGGCCCATTTCTAGCAACCATCACTCCAGTGTTCTAATGGTACATTGTGTTTGCTAACTGTGTTAGAAGGCTAATGGATGATTAGAAAACACTTGAAAATCCTTGTGCAATTATGTTAGCACCGCTGTAAACAGTTATGTACATCTGGGCGTTTTTACTTCTTTTACTAGCTGGGCGTTGTGAATAGAAGTGTATGATGCTGACGAATCAGCATCATCCACTTCTCTTCGTTAACACACAGCTTCTGGCAGTGCACAGACACACAGCGTGTTCTCGAGAGATCACGCTGTGACGTCACTTCCTGCCCCAGGTCCTGCATCGTGTCGGACGAGCGAGGACACATCGGCATCAGGCGACAGAGGCTACATCGACTTACCTGCAAACGCCAACTGTAGCCTCTGTCGCCTAGTGCCGATGTGTCCTCGCTTGTCCGACACGATGCAGGACCTGGGGCAGGAAGTGACGTCACAGCGTGATCTCTCGAGAACACGCTGTGTGTCTGTGAACTGCCAGAAGCTGGGTGGTAACGAAGAGAAGTGGATGATGCTGATTCGTCTTAAGAAAGCCTCATTAAGAAAGCCTCATTTGCATAAATATAAAAATGGTCATAACTTGGCCAAATATGCTCGTTTTTGGAAAAAAAAAACGTTACTCTTATCTACATTGCAGCGCCGATCTGCTGCAATAGGAGATAGGGGTTGCAGCAGGGGGTGACAGAGCCTCTTTAAGTAATAGGATGCTGTCCTGCTGCTAGCGCCGCTCCACCTAAGCAGCGTTGCTTTCATAGGTCCTGACCACTCTCCCTTACCAGGAATGGCACAGACAGGCACAAAAGGGTGTTGACTCAAGAAGACGTTCCTGTACTGGCACTTCCTATATACTGTATACGGGTTGTTTTGCCTCCCTATGGATCAACACGTCAGGATAATAGGCTGAACTTGATGGATTTCTCTGTCCTACTTATTAGGTTGCTAAATGTAACCGTTCTTTCTCCATAAGAATTTGATTCTCACAGTGACAGGGAATATGAAATAATAAGTCCTGTAGCTAGAATATTTAAGCAGCGCTCACTTTGAGCATTGTGTCTTCACGTGTGGAAGCAGTTGCTTGCGCATGCAGGTGGTTGCTGTGGAAACTGATATCATGGGATTTTCTGGGGCGCATTGGGTATAATAAGACAGAATCTATGTTTTATCTGCATGCAGATTAATGGTAACTGCAATTACTACTGGACATGGGCAGATTATGTGTCAACTGCCACCCTGGTGCCAATCCCATTGCATAATGTTAATGCATACAGGAATGCAGAAATCATCACACATCACCTCAAGTATATCACAATGTACAACAAAGTTGTAAGTATAGAGATGTAGAATAGCTTGATTTGTTTCTCACCGAGTTAAGATTAGTGGCATACCACTGATAACACATGGTGATATAAAAATGGCTACCTCAATAATCGGAAATGTCTTCTTGTCACCCATTATAGCAAAAACAGTTCTGAAGGAATAGCATTATTTGACTTGCACATTTATTCTGTTTTTGTTCTTCTGCTTAGTACATACAGTGAAGGAAATAAGTATTTGATCCCTTGCTGATTTTATAAGTTTGCCCACTGTCAAAGTCATGAACAGTCAAGAATTTTTAGGCTAGGTTAATTTTTACCAGTGAGAGATAGATTATATTTAAAAAAAAAAACAGAAAATCACATAGTCAAAATTATATATATTTATTTGCATTGTGCACAGAGAAATAAGTATTTGATCCCCTACCAACCATTAAGAGTTCAGCCTCCTCCAGACCGGTTACACTCTCCAAATCAACTTGGTGCCTGCATTAAAGACAGCTGTCTTAAATGGTCACCTGTATAAAAGACTCCTGTCCACAGACTCAATTAATCAGTCTGACTCTAAGCTCTACAACATGGGCAAGACCAAAGAGCTTTCTAAGGATGTCAGGGACAAGATCATAGACCTGCACAAGGCTGGAATGGGCTACAAAACCATAAGTAAGACGCTGGGTGAGAAGGAGACAACTGTTGGTGCAATAGTAAGAAAATGGAAGACATACAAAATGACTGTCAATCGACATCAATCTGGGGCTCCATGCAAAATCTCACCTCGTGGGGTATCCTTAATCCTGAGGAAGGTGAGAGCCCAGCTGAAAACTACACTGAGGGAACTTGTTAATGATCTCAAGGCAGCTGGGACCACAGTCACCAAGAAAACCATTGGTAACACATTACGCTGTAATGGATTAATATCCTGCAGTGCCCGCAAGGTCCCCCTGCTCAAGAAGGCACATGTACAGGCCCATCTGAAGTTTGCAAATGATCATCTGGATGATTCTGAGAGTGATTGGGAGAAGGTGCTGTGGTCAGATGAGACAAAAATTTAGCTCTTTGGCATTAACTCAACTCGCCGTGTTTGGAGGAAGAGAAATGCTGCCTATGACCCAAAGAACACCGTCCCCACTGTCAAGCATGGAGGTGGAAACATTATGTTTTTGGGGGTGTTTATCTGCTAAGGGCACAGGACTACTTCACCGCATCAATGGGAGAATGGATGGAGCCATGTACCGTCAAATCCTGAGTGACAACCTCCTTCCCTCCACCAGGACATTAAAAATGGCTCGTGGCTGGGTCTTCCAGCACGACAATGACCCGAAATATACAGCCAAGTCAACAAAGGAGTGGCTTAAAAAGAAGCACTTTAAGGTCATGGAGTGGCCTAGCCAGTCTCCAGACCTTAATCCCATCGAAAACTTATGGAGGGAGCTGAAGATCCGAGTTGCCAAGCGACAGCCTCGAAATCGTAATGATTTACAGATGATCTGCAAAGAGGAGTGGGCCAAAATTCCATCTAACATGTGTGCAAACCTCATCAACAACTACAAAAAACGTCTGACTGCTGTGCTTGTCAACAAGGGTTTTGCCACCAAGTATTAAGTCTTGTTTGCAAAAGGTAAACACCGTAAAACTTTAACTGTACAATAAAACACCTTAACTTTAATCTGCAGTCAATACTTTATGGCAATATCAAATTGATATAGTTTTTTTTAATGATGTGCTACTTTTACAAAGAAGAAATAATTGTTAAAAAATAATAATTTTGTGTCGCTATATTCTGCTGTTTTTAAGTTTTTTCAACGTTCACCTTGCAGAACTAATAATGTTATAATTATAAAAGTTCAGTAAATTATGTTTATTTTTTACATTACTTTAGGTAAAAAATGGAAAAGGAGGGATTTTTGACATTTTAATATTTAAAAAAAATGTTGTACAGTAAAAACCTTATTTAATTTTTTAAAAAGTGTTTTTGTCCCAGTAGGAGATTTCGACATGCAATTGTTTGATCGCTGGTACTATACACTGCAATATTTCTGTATCTCAGTGAATAGTATCTTTAACAGGCTTTGTGGTGTAGGTAATATCATCAAAAGTAGGTTATTAAGTGGTCAGTTCATAACCCCTTCTGACACAGAAGATACATCTGTTTTACATAAGAAATGCATATCTTTGGCCATCAAAGGACGTCCACTGTCAGACAAATGTGTAATTGGCCCTTTCCTCACCAAGGTGCTAGAAGTGTTGATTAAGAATTTGTCACTAGGGCCTGTATCTAGCATCAGATAACATTCTCACCCAGGGTTAGCAGTAATTGCCCACACATCCTGACCAAACATCTAAAGCTATGCAAATGGATACCTGTGGTGTGTCTGCCATGTGAACCAGATGAAACATGTGAGAATGGCCTTCGCTTAAAGAAAATATGATACATCAAGGCAAACCCCATCATAATTGATATTTGAAGTGACCCGCATAGCTAGTTATGATCAGGGGAAATAGACCTCATATATATGTCAAATTCACATCCCTACACCCAGAGGAAGTACCTGGAATTGGCTATTGGCTAAAAACATGGGCCTATTACAGTGGTGTTTGATATGCCCTGGTTGGTAAATGTCTTCACAGGTGAATGCAGATAATATTATATTTCTAGGGTATTCCTGCAAGAACACATGCCCATTTTTATGTTTCTCTTTAGAAATACAACTGTGTAATGGGAGGAGTACGCTTCATTATCATATGAACAGCCTCCTCTCAGTGACATCAACAGCCAGTGGACTGGAGGGAAGAATTGGGTTTAAAATGCCAGGAGAAGTGGCGTCAGTATCAGTCACTGGGGAGCCATATCTCGGTTGGAGTGACTGCCCATATTTTCAGCTGTCCCCACAGCCAGGATATCACCGCTGTACATCAGTAAGGTTTTGTTCTGTTTCTTTTATCCCTTTTATTTTTATAAACTGAATGCATTGTAACTGTATGTATATTTTCATCTTTTAATCTGACAACTATTTTTTGTATTGCATTGCACTATTTTGTATTAAATTTGAAATATTAATAAGTCTCTTCTTTGTAGTCTTACAGAACTTAATCTTCCGAAGGTGAAGAACGTTACCTGAATTTTATGTTCCATTTCGATAACATGTGTTATTGTAACTTATGTTAAGGGACTATAGAGACGTAGGCCCCTATTGCCTAGATAAGTATAGGTGGTGGTAGCATACTGTGGTATAAATTATTGGGGTGTTGGAAACCTACGTGAGTAATTTAGCATCATCCTGTCATCTAGAGTAGGTGGGCGTGGATTTATGTGGTAAATTTATAAGCTCAGTAGTGTAATTCACCCCTGACATTATCTGAGATTGGCGATCGTCACAGGCCTCTGGCAGGGCTTAATAGGAGATCTAATGTGGCAGACCTCGGGCCTTCAGTAGGCCCCCAGGCTATAATAGCAACCATCGGCTATGTATAGGAAAAAAGAAAAACAGAAGCGCTTCATGTGTAGGATCATTTACCATAGATGGAATGTTCCTATACATTTTATGCTCACCTTCTTCCATTGTGCAGGGAGGCACAACTTCTCAACAAGTGTATGAATAATTTATCTACTCCACGAAACTGCTGTCTGTCTGTCTCTCCTAGTTTTTCCAACAGGAGCCGCTTTGAAGAATGTATAGTAAGGAAAAATCACAAAAGGTTCAAGGTTCTTTTCATTTTGCACGAAGGATTACATTTTTTTTTTTACAACAAAAGGCATTGTACAGATTATAATACATTTCAAGCCCAGACTGCTTCCTAATAAAAACACATCGGCATCATGGGAGGGCATGGGCCGTTGAAGCTAGGTGTCAACTATAATACACAGCTGACACCCGTAGTGCATGGTGCATGCTCTGACCTTGACGACTATGTCCTTATGCTGGAAGGGGTTAAAATCTCCTCAAAAGGTCTACACAGTGATGTTAATAGCACAAGGCATTCATGTTTTCTTCCAGTGTCTCTGGTTTCCAGGCCCTGTCTGCCACACTTTTCAATTGTATTGTTTATCCTGTGACTACAGTATACAATGGTATTATTCCGCTGCTATTGAGTGGCATTACATAGTCACTTTGTGGCATTATTATTCAGACATTGTATAGGGTTATTATTCAGTCACTGTATAATATTTTGAACTCAAGGTATAATAAACATATTATACTATTATCTAAAAATCCAAGAGGCTGTGACACATTATTTAGGGCGTGGGGAAAAAGTTTGGCTAAAAGCGGAAATATTTTTTTTAATGTATGATGCCCTAGCATGCCCCAGGTATTGTTAGATTAAAGCAATGCTCCTAGGCCTACATTCATTAGGTTAGAGGGTTACTTAGGTCATCCACCAACGGTAGCCAATTTAACCTCACAGGAAAAAATATTTCTTCCTGACTACAAATGGCAATGAGATAATTTCCCAGGATCAATTAAACACCATTCATTGCTATATTAATTATACCTATCAATGCTATTAGTTGTGAGTTAGATGTTTAGCCCTATTTAAATGCTGACATATCTGCCATTACTACCATTTGGATTAGGAATTTTAAAGATTGATTTAGCATATAGTTGAAATGTTAAATACTTTTGTGTCAAAAAAGGCAAAAGTATAGAAGGTATGATACCTTTATTGGCTAACCATAAAAGTTCTATATGCAAGCTTTCAGAGCACAGAGGCCCCTTCTTCAGGCAGTTTACAAATGAATGACTTAGAAAAAAGCACAACATTTAGATGTTACACAAAGACAATTAGTACATGAAGTGATATATCATTAAGATAAGCCGGGGCAATAAAACTGAGGTTATAGGGGTGATGACTTAGGAGTTAAGGCATCTGGAGTCAGTCTGATGGGGGACGTGACGTGTGTCCATGTAGTGGCTCATAAATCCTGGTGTTAGATTGAGGCCTTGTGTCAATGACTGGAATTTTATCATCATCTTGAATTCCCAAATTTTTCTTTCTCTGTTGTTTTTAAAATGACCCTTCAGAATGAGTACCTTTAAATCTGCCAAACTGTGGTCTGGTCCAGAGAAGTGTTTTCCCACGGGTGTATCCACCTCCTGTTTTATTGTATGTCTGTGAAGATTCATCCTGGTTTGTAGTTTTTGTATTGTTTCTCCAATGTAGATTCCTTTATTGATGCACCTTGTACACAGGATCATGTACACTACATTGGAGAATGTAGTGAAGAATGCCTGAAGAAGGAGCCTGTGTGCTCTGAAAGCTTGCATATAGAACTTTTATGGTTAGCCAATAAAGGTATCATACCTTCTATACTTTTGCCTTTTTTGACACAAAAGTATTTAACATTTCATATGGTCTCTGGCTAACACGGTACTACACAATTTTTTACTGTACTGCATATAGTTGAGGAAGTATTGCATTTGGATCACGTTTTCAGGTTTTGTATATATACATATATATACATTTTTAAATTTCGTCAGGAAAGAAAATTTGCGCTAAGACAATGTATTATGTATAGGAAATAAATACACAGGGGTGCATCATCTATGAGATGAAGTGAAAACTTTGCCTCAGACATCACCCTTCTTAGAAAGGTGAGATGAGAACTTTGCCTTGGGTTGCACCCTTTCTAGACTGCAACGGGGAAACATTTTGGCAGATTTACGGTACATCCCTGAAATGCACTTTAACATCTCCAATATGGGGGGTGCCTTTTTTACTTTTTGTCTCTTGCGGCAAAAACACTAGAAGAAATCCTCTCCATAAAAGCAGCTAAAAATATGACGCAAGAAACAATAGACATCTGTAACCTTCACTATTTGTCTTCCTCTCTCTTATCTGTTCAAATTGAAATGTTCAAACCCAGGTGAATTGCCTTTTACCGCTATCTCATTTACTTTACTTTCTCAAAGACTCATTCTTCCAGCTGGATTATATTGAAAGTTCAAAAACACCCATTCAGCTACAGCAAGCTTAAGTGGTATAAATGAGCAGCAGCTTCGGCATTCCCTCTAGGAAAATCAAAGTCAAAGTTGACATTTTTCATGAATTCATCATAATTAGAACAGACGGAATCCTCTTCCATAATAATGTCAGCTAAGCACAACTTTTCCTAGTGACAAGAAGGCTTTCATGTTATTTTTGCAAAATAACATGAAGCATAGCAACCAATTCACTTCTGATGCAATTTTTTTACTAACATAACGTCAAAGTGTGCCTCCATCTGGGATCTCCTGCCAGACATCGGGCGTGGAGGGATGCTGCTGCACGCTGGGCAGCACAGTTGCGGTGGCAAACATATGACACCAGGTGAGTATCATGCACGAGTCTAATTCTAATTAGGGTCAGTTCACACATTGCGTAAATACTGCGGTTTTTCCGCAATGGAATTAGTTGTGGAAAATACAGTAGAAACAAAGTGGATGAGATAAAACAAATCTCATCCAAACGCTGCATAAATGCTGAGCGGAAAAAAGCTCCGAAAATTTTATTCCGCAGCATGTCAATTGTATTTGTGTAAATGCTGCTCATTTGTTGTGGGTTTTCCCCATTGAATTAAATGGGGAGGTAAATCCCGCAACAAATAGCAGTTGTTGCAATATAAATGTCTTACAGTTCCGAATTTAGAATAATTTGGTATCTCAGGAAATCATAGTATCGTGGTATTACTGTAATATGTTCTTGAAAGAATAAAATTTCAAGTAATCTTAAGGTTAGGCAGGGCCACAGACGATATAAATACGAAAATAATAGTGAAGAAATACTGTGTGTTTCGAAAAAGGAGAATGTTTAATACTTGAGAGCTGGATGCCGGCCATGTAAGAACATAATTAATATGTAGGAATGTCTACTTGGCTGTTTCCATGGCGACAAATGCTTAAGTCACTTTCCAATAAAATGCTAGTGGATAATTGTGTCTTACTTTTTTGAACTGGCAATTATAACAGATTTTAAATATTTCTTCTAGTATTCCATGCACTCTAATTTTATGCAAAAGAGCAGATGAGAATTTAACAAAAAAAAATTGGAATTGCTGACAACTTATATTACACCAGAAGACTCATTGATCCGTTTTTAATAGCTATCTTTTTTGAACTTTGCTTTTCCTGCTGATTTAGACAGTCTGTCACTTCATGTCAAAAGATAGGCAATCAAAACTGGATTTTGATTTGTATATAAGCAAATTGGGTGTCTTAGATGAAATAAAACAAGAAAAACGCCTTTTCTATTTAGTGTCTATATATTAGAACATGATTGATTTATTTTTTTCATTTAGCTGCAAATGAATTGAATATATTTGCTGATGCTAACGGAATTGTATCATCCAAAATGACAGATAGCTAAGGCAGCACCAACCTGAAAAGACTGTGGATTGTATCAGTATTGTATGCATGCTACAGAACGTATGTAAGGTCGGATCTTATAATCATAGAAAATAATTTTGATAATGAGAGAAATACATAAAAATAGCCATGACTGATGACAGGAAGAAATGTTCAATAATGATAGGAAGTCATTGGTTTTAATCAGTGTGACTGGTGCAACTTTCTAAATACTTTTTATTAAAAATGATTTTTAATTTTTCAGATACAGCTGCATTGTATACTGTATGGAGAGCAGCTGTATCTAGCACTGAATCCTGTATTCGTCAGGGCTGTGGTTCAGTGTCAGCGGATCCTGCATGTGTCTGACACGCAGGATCGAGCTGCTATCGATCACATCTAAGTTCATAATGTTGATGTAATCGATTACAGGGGGATTCTGCATGTCAGAGAAAAGCAAGACCCACTTTCACTGAGCCCGTCCGTCCCGTGGACCTGATGGATTTAGATCTTAGTGCATGATACAGCTGCTCTGTATACAGAATACAATGCATCTGTAACTCAAAAAGTAAAAATATATATCTCTATAGACATAGATATATATACATATATATATATATATATATATATATATATATATATATATATATATATATATATAAATATTTCAAAGGTATACATAGCCTTTAAACAAAAAAGGTTACAAATTCTGTGCTGATAACTTTAGATCTTTTAAGTGGTTTGAGCTCCACTTTTCTGATACAGAGCTCCAAATCCCCTCCAAAGACAGAGGAAACATGAGTCTCTCTGCGACAACCACTGGAGGGGTTTAGTAGCCTACTACACAATGTTTTTTCGTTGAACTCAATATTAACCCTTTCCAGCAAATGCACGTGACTGTACGTCCAGATTTACAAGTGCTTTACCGCAATCGGGCGTACAGTCACGCCCAAGTTTTAAACTGTCACCGTTGTTAAGTGATACGGTGGCAACGCTGTGATCGCAACTGTCAGAGACAGTTGCCGGGCAGGACTTGCTGGCACAGAAACGATCGGAATGGTCACATGCCGGCAAGCGCTGTGATTGGCCAGTCAGTACTGACTGGCCAATCAAAGCGCAGGAGGCCGGTTTTGCCAGCATCTCCGGCTCTGATAAGCTCAGTTGTGTCTGTTCAAGTTGAAAATACAGCGTGCAGCCCCATTGATTATTTTAAACTTTTATTTTCTGACATTCTTTTAAATTTAATGGTCCAGCAGACCAACATATATGCAGGTCAGTTTATCTCCCAGAACCCAGACTCGTTTTATACGAGAAGCCAAAATTGGACCCCCACAAATGCAATGGAATTGCAGAAGTTTTGGGGACTATTTTTAAGCTTTAGTCTCATCAAAAAGCCAAATATTAGGGACTATTGGGCCCCTCATATTTTATATAACACCCCTCTTTACCTCACAATAATGAGCAGGACACGATTTGAAGCTAAGCTAAAGTTCCTGTACTACAACAGTCACTGCCCACCCCCACAGAACCCAAGTTTTTTTTATAGGCTCTATAAAATTAGACCATTAACTAATCACTACTGCCAAGGTTTTCCCAAGTTTATATCCCCCAACAAAACATTGCAGTAGATGGATCCTTAGCGAGTTTCCAAAGGGGTGCCTCATTTGAGGCAGTATCTACCAAACAAAGGAGCCCGATACGGCATTAAACTTTATAAATTATGCAAAAGTGCCACTGGTTACAGCCACCGTTTTAAAATTTATAAGTAGAAAGACTCCCATATAGATCCCCCTGAATGCCCCCTCTTCCTAGGGATTAGTGGAAAGATTGAATTGGACCTTATTCACCCTTTGCTCGGCAAAAGGATATAATTTACATCTGGACAACTTTTACAATAGTGTCCCATTGCTAAAAGTTATTTTGTACAGATCCACATTGGCGTGTGGAACAATCCACTAAAATCAAAAGGACCTCCCCAAAACTTTGTTGGGACAGACGCAGAAATTAGGATCTGCTGTTTCTCAAATACAAAGATAAAAGGGATGTGCTCATACTGACCAGCATTCACAACAGCATCTGCAGCCTTGTCCCTTTACGCGGATCCGCCACCAAAGTACCCAAACCACTTTGCGTACAGGAGCACAATAAATATATGGATGGCATTGAACTTGACTGGCGGGATTTAAAACTTAATCCCTTTTAATAACTCCTTCTATCCAACCCCTTTGCACTTTAACCTTCCCAAACACTACAGGCACAAGTTTTTGTGGTTAAAAAGGTCACAATAGCCAACTTTTTTTTCTTACCTCCTTTTTTACTAAAATATATAAATAATACCCAAACAAAAATACAGAATTGCACATAACCATGACATTGTATAAATACAATAAATATCTTTTAACAGCAAGAGTCCTTGGAGACATTTTCCTTTTTCCAATTATCAAATATTGCAACCTTCTTTTTAGCGCCAGCACATGACCTTTACCCTTAACCGCTAACGTCTGAACCAAGGGAACCAAAAATTCTTTTTTTTCAAATTCTTTTATTTTTCCGTTTTCCAACACATAAATATAATGGTGCAGATATATGCAGCACAGACATCGGCCCACAGGCCAGCATAAGTAAATATAATGAGTGCAAAGAAACACAAAGAACAACAACGTGCAACTGAAGTCAATATTGATAAAGAAACTCTTGTAAGCACCCTGAACCTGCAGCCATGCATAATAACCCGTAAGAGAACAGGAAAGAGATAGAGAGAAACGAAAGAGAAGAGGGGACAGAAAGGAAAAAGGAAGGTGAGAGAACTGACCTGCCTGAAGTATTGGGCCTAGGGATTATGCTCAAGAGGCCATGATGGTCCTATACTCCACAGACGATTGAAACCTTATCCAGACACGCCATGTTTTAAGTCATTTAGCGTGGGATCCTCTCATTGATTCCGTGAGGTCTTCCATTCTCATAATCTCCTGAATCTTGCTGAACCACATGCCCACCGATGGGGGGCAAGATTTTCTCCACAGCACGGGGACGCACACTCTAGCTGCATTCACCAGATGGCGAACCACTGAGCGTCGGTACGCCGATAATGGAACATGACACAGATGGAGCAGGAAGAGGCCCGGAGATCGCGGAAGGGGGAAATCCGTAAATTTCGAGGAAATGCGCCACACATCAGACCAGAAATTGGTCAACCGTGGGCAATCCCAAAAAATGTGTAAAATTGTACCCACATGGTCACCACATCTCCAACACAACGGCGAGACCGCAGGTATCATCACAGGCAATCTGGAAGGCACTCTATACCATCGCGACAGGATCTTAAATCCCGCCTCCTGAAATCTGCTAGCCATAGAGGATTTATGCGTCATAGTGAACAAGCGATCCTTATGTTGCGAAGTGAATCTGAGACCCAAGTACCTCTCCCAGCTAAGCAAGTAGGAAAGTGTGGAAAGATTGGATAGAGAGATCAGGAGAGCATAAAGTCTGGACAACAAGTGACGCACCGTGCCCGTGATAGTGCAAAGTAGTTCGAAAGGGGAACTATCTCGTGAGTATGCCGATGAGTTAGGAAGGGACGCGAGGAAGTGTCTCAAATGGGTGACCTGCCATGTAGTAAAGGAGATAGGGTCTGACAAAGACTCCAACTGTGAGCTAGTCATCCATGTCTCATCTTGTATAAAATGGGCGGCATGTCCCTTACCCGCCCTCAACTAGAGCTGGAAAGGGCCCCTTTCCCGCCCCGGGGGGAATGCAGGATAGCCCAAAACCGGAAACAAGGGGGAGGGAGACAGAGAAATCTCCTTCCAGGAAAAGAGCGGGAACCCAAAATTCAAGCATGGCACTGCTTAACCTTCTAAGGCCCCTAACCACCACCGGGAGTCTTAACTTGTAGCTGTACCATAAACAGCTGTTAACCTCCATCCTTCAACTGATCATATTCATTACCTCCAAATAATTATCCTCCAAAGACCCTTTACCTGCACCACACAAAACACCACAACGCTCCAACTCACGATACCTAGACGAAAGAAAAAACACAGCAGAAAATCAATATATAAGGGAGGGCAGGTGTGACTCACGATTCTGGCGGCTAACAGAGGGAGAATAGAAAGCCTCCTTACACTCTTATAAGCCCTCGTATTGACATACCTCTCAACCACCTTGTGTTCCTCCCCCTTTCACTCTGAAACATTTCTCTCCACCTTCCTGGCCTTTACTTGACCTCCTGACCATACCAGCTTTTACAACAGAAAATTTTAACTCTTATTGTCACCTGCCCCTTCTCACTTGCACCATACTCTTTCCAGGATTCCCTTGTAAAGGATCTGCCAGACACAGCTGCTAAGTCGACGCCCGTGGTTAATCAGTCTGCATCTGCTCCTAGGTCTGATAGAGTGACTCGATCTGCTACCACTCAGGCTGGTAGGCTGAGGAGTGGGAGAACCTATCACAGCCTGGCCAGACGGAGCTAGCTCCCGCCCTCGGTCTATTTATACCTTCATTACCTGCTTTTCCTTTGCCTGTGATTCTGTCTGGTTTCCTGGCTCTGCTGCTCCTGCTAGTACTATTGACCTCTGCTTCAAATTGACCCTGGCTTTACTGACTACTCTCCTGCTCTGCGTTTGGTACCTCGTACACTCCTGGTTTGACTCGGCTCGCTCACTACTCTTGCTGCTCACGGTGTTGCCGTGGACAACTGTCCCATTTCCCTTAGCTTCTGTGTACCCTTGTCTGTTTGTCTGTCGTGCACTTATTGAGCGTAGGGACCGTCGCCCAGTTGTACGCCGTGCAAGTAGGCAGGGACTGAGTGGCGGGTAGATTAGTGCTCACCTGTCTGTCTCCCTACCCCGACATTACATCCCTAGTTTAAACCCCCATCAAGCCGCCTTACTACACTACACTTGCAGCCCTATTCGTGGCTTCCATGACTGGCGGGATTTAAAACTTTGTCCCCTTTAATAACCCCTTTTATCCAACCCCTTTGCCCTTCAACCTTCCCAAAAATTACAGACAAAAGTTTTTGTGGTTAAAAAGGCCACGACAGCCAACTTTATATTCTTACCACCTTTTTTACCAAAATATATAAATAATACCCAAACAAAAACACAGAATTGCACATAACCATGACATTGTATAAATACAATAAATATCTTTAAACAGGAAGAGTCCTTGGAGGTATTTTCCTTTTTCCTATTATCAAAAATTGCAACCTTCTTTTTAGTGCCAGCACATGACCTTTACCCTTAGCCGCTAACGCCTGATCCAAAGGCACCCAAAATTCAAGCATGGCACTGCTTAACCTTCTGAGGCCCCTAACCACCACCGGCAGTCCCAACTTGTAGCTGTACCATAAACAGCTGTTAACCTCTATCCTTCAACTGATCGTATTCATTATCTCCAAATAATTATTCTCCAAAGACCCTTTACCTGCCACAGATGAAAATGTATGTCACCTTATACATTTCCATCCCTCCACAGCAGTCTCGATACCTTCTTGCAAAGGCAAACATCACATATCAATTCTGATGGCATTGAGATGCACTCTGTCACTCCTCATATATTCATCACTCGCACCTTCCAGTTCCCTATGACGCACCAGAACACCTCCATTCCTATTTACAAAATGAGCAACCTCCTTATTCACGTTCACACGCGCCTTGTTTAAAGCGACAACCGACTTTGCCCCCCTCCATACCTTGCGCGCCACTATATCCAACCAAGCGATCATCATGCCTGGGAAGGAAGACCATAGTCGAAGCAGATCCAGTTTAACATCCCGAATCAGCTCTCGGGATGGACGCATACCCAAATCAAGCAGAAAAATGGACAAGGAGACAGCACTTCCAAAACTAAGAAAACCTTTAATCACCCATGCAACGTTTCAAACCCTCAGGACCTTTCTCAAGCATGCTTGAGAAAGGTCCTGGGGGATTGAAACGTTGCATGGCTGATTAAAGGTTTTCTTAGTTTTGGAAGTGCTGCCTCTTTGTCCATTTTTCTGCTTGATATTGAGGACCTTGGACCGGGTTCTGAAGAGGCGTGCACCGTTCTGGCGGTCCAGTGCTGTGGTAATTCTCTACTTTTTGCATACCCAAATCGTCACCACCCACATGTATCACCAACACATCGGGAGGCCTATTCATCGCAGCATGAAATTGAACCTCTCATAAAAGACGACTTCACAACATATCCCTCACACCCATTGACCGCACCAACGCTTCAGCCCTACTCATATCCATCTGACGATCATCCCTGCGCACATCAGCTCGCACCGCACGCCAGAATACATACGAATGGCCTACAATCCAGACAGGGCAAGGCGCGGCACATGAAAAACAACAAAGAACATGCTAAAAACAAGCAACATAAATTCTACTCACACAGCCCAGTAACACAAACGACCCCCCCCCCCATATATAGCAACCTATAACAGATGAGGACGAATGTATAAATCAAAACATTGGGACGCCCAACGGCCAATACTCATAATCCTTACAGCACCCACTCCCCACGTGCCGTCTCAGTAGCGGCACCAATACAAAAAGAATGTGAACTGTATTCAGAGGAGGTCAAACCTTTTAGCTGAAGGCATTTACGAAAAATTGACACAAACTGCTACTGAGACAAAAACGAACTATCATCGTGAATAAGCAAAGGACAGCACCTGCAAAAACTGTCTGACACACTGCACCGGACACACCATAGCCCCAGGCAACTCCCTCAAGTTAATCCACACTCCTTTACTGGTTTGATCAGTCTGAGGGTATGTTCACACAACCTATTTTCAGCCATTTTTCGGGCCGTAAATGCCCCAAAAAACAACAAAAAATGCAGGGGCTGAACGCCTCCAAACATCTGCCCATTGATTTCAATGGAAGAAACAGCGTTATGTTCCCACAAAGCTTTTTTTACACGGCCGTTTTTTAAAACGGCCGCGTAAGAAAATGCCTCATAAAAAGAAGTGCATGTCACTACTTGAGCCGTTTTTGGAGCCATTTTTCATTGACTCAATAGAAAAACAGCTCCAAAAACGGCTGTAAAAAAAGCTGCAAAAAACGCTGCTTAAAAAACGGCTGAAAATCGGAGGCTGTTTTCCCTTGAAAAGCTGTTCTTTGTTAAGCGTGCGAATATAGCCTTAGACCTACGAATGCAACAACGAACCATGCAAGGAAGAAGCCGAACATCCCCATACAACAAACACCCCACCTTCTGTTTGGACTTGGCTACCAAATCCGAGATCAAAAAATGCCAACGAAAAAGCCAGTCGAAACAACAAGCATTCATAAGCGGGCACGCACACCCGGTCCACACAGACACCCAAATGTTCCAAGAGATCCAACAACACAGGCCTCCGAGAATCCACTTGCAAACGACCCTTCCTATAACCCCTCAAAGCCTGTCCAATCAGGAAATTCTTTGTGACTTCCTCAGAGAACTCTTGATCAATCCAGTGGACGTCCTGATTACACCGCACATAACTGCTCCGGACAAGGGCTACCACAGAGATCCGCATTCGGGACCAACAGCCAAAACCTATTCCACTGCAAGCGATATAAAGAGTTAGCCACATTATTCTGACGCCCAGAATATGTACTGCCACAAACAAAGAGTTAAGCGACAAGCCTTGCAAGACTAAATACCGCAATAGAGGGGGAATTGGCCGATTGATTATTGATTGCCTGAACCACTCCCATGTTATTGAATCGGAAACTAACTCTGCAATTCTTCAAACTTTCCACCCACATCACCGCTGCTGCCACGATGGGAAACAATTAGAGGAGCGCAAAATTTGACACCAGCCCCTTCCATTTCCAAGCCGCCAGCCACAGGTCCGCACACCACTGACCCTGAAATTATGCCCCATAACTACAAGGCCCAGAGGCATCTGTGTAGAGCTCAAACTCATTACTACTAACCACTGGATCAATCCATAGCGACCTCCAATTATAATAATCTAAAAAGGATTCCCAAACTGCTAAATCCTCCAGTACCTCACCTGATAAACAAACAAAATGATGTGGTACTCGGACACTGGCCGTCGCCATGGGCTAGCGCCTTCAAAAAACCCGCCCCATGGGCAAGATTCGGCAGGCAAAGTTTAACTTCCCCAACAGAGACTGAACCTGTCGAAGCTGCACCTTCTTCGCCCTGCGTCACTGTCCCACCACTATTTTAAGGTCCGCCAGCTTGTCCTGCGGGAGTTTACATTCCATGTGATCGATATTATTAATGATACCCAAAAACGTGACCACCGAAGCCGATCCCTCAGTTTTGTCAGGGGCCAACTGAATGCCAAAGCGCCGCGCCACTGTCTCCATAGTGTGCAACAAAATTTAACAAACCATAGCCCTCGGAGGGCCAATAGACAAAAAATCGTAGAAATAATGAAGCACAGAAGACCAGCCGGCCTCCTGCTTCACCAGCCATTCCATGAACGTACTGTACATTTTAAAATAGGAACATGAAATAGAACAACCCATCGGCAAACAACAATCCACATAGTATTGTCCCTTCCAATAAATGCCTAACAATTTAAAACTATCTGGATGCACTGGTAATAATCGAAACGCTGCTTCAACATCTATCTTAGCCAGCAAGGCCCCTTGATCAAACTTACGCACCCACGAAACTACGGAGTCAAAAGATGCATAAGATACAGAACACAACTCAGGGTCAATTCCTTCATTAACCAAGAGCCCCGCGGGATAAGACAGTTGATGAATAAGACAAAATTTGAAAGGCTACTTCTTGGGTACCAAACCCAGAAGGGAGATCGATAAATCAGCCAACGGAGGCAAATCAAAAGGCCCGCCATCCTGCCTAACTCCACTTTCTTCAGTAATTTTCCAGTAAGGATCCCGACATTAGCGTACGCTGATGCCAGATTCCTGCCTGGAGAAACCGACACTCCCGCCGTACTGGGAATGCGGAAACCCGACGTAAACCCGTCCGTTAACAACGCCGGCGCCGCCCTATCCGGATACTTATTTAGAAACAGCAGCATCTCTTCCCCTTTTTGCTGACTGTCCGAACCCTTTCCCTTCTCTTTCTTGAAACACCTAGACAAATCGTGCGCTCCCCCGCAGCCCGAGCGTTTGTGTTTAAACTTGCAGTCTGTATTAAATTTGCAGTGGCCTTCATTAAACTGCCAACAGCATCCTTTTTTTAAACCAGCCGACTGTCCCACTGCTGAGGAACCGCCGGCTTCCCCGTGAAAAGACTGGCCCCCACCCCGTGGAGCCACCATACCAATGTGGGACGTGTCCCAGAAAGCTCGGCCTGTGCATGAAACAATGTTTTAAATATATCACACCTCTTTAGATTTTTTTATTTATTTATTCTTTATCCACCTTTTCTGTCTCCCATATTAGCCATGACAATTTTTTTTTTTACTCATTTAAAACTTGTGAAAAAACCCTAAAACAAACTAAAAATTCTCACTAAACCAAGAACCCGAGGGTTCTCTCACGTTGCAAAACTGGGCAAGAAGAATAAATCCAGATGATATTGGTTGCCTCAGCAAATCTTTTTTGCTGAGTCCTCTGATGAGTTTTTTTGTGGGCTGGATTTTATGGAATGGTGGGTTGGTTGATAGTGGGACCTGCCATTCCCTCTCCCTCCAATGCGGGTTTTCTAGGTAGTCCTCAGTCACTGCACATATTAAGGAGCTGAGCCCGCACCATCACCACCAGATGCCAGCTATATGTTACAACTGGCACCCTGATGTAACGGCCAGGATAATGAGCTAGCCTACGATCCGGCCGATTAACCCCTCAGATGCTGCGTTCAATAGAGATCGCAGCATGTGAGGGATTTTTAGCCACCGGCACCCCAGCAATGTGATCGCTGGGTTGCCGGTGGCAGCAATGACAACCAGAGGCCTAATACTGGACTCCCGGTCTGCCAGCAATTGATGCCTCCTATGCCCCGCTGACAGGCGGAGCCTAAAAGTCTTCCGGTACCATTGGCAAGATGGCGCCGGAACAGATTCCGGCTCAGAAGCTGAGCCACCATCTTCAGCGGTGGATTTCAGCTGTATGTTACAGCGGACACCTCGCTGTAACGGCAGGAACTGGAGCTAGCTCCGATTCCTGCCATTAACCCCTTAGATGCAGAGATCTAAAGCGATCGCTGCATCTTAGTGTTTTGTGCAAATCGGCAGCCCTGCCATGCGATGGCAAGGCTGCTGACTGCTACTATGACAACAGCAGGTCTAACAATGGCCTCCTGTCTGCCATTTCGGAAGCCGATTAAGTCCCGACCGCAGGCAGAGCCTCATTGGCTTGCTGTCAGTGAACAACTGACTGTTCTAATACATTGCACTACATAGGTAGTGCAATTTAATAGAACATCAATCGAACAGTTGGACCTTCAAGTCCCCTAGTGGGACTAAAAAAAGGTGTAAAAAATGTCTAAATAAAAGTTGTAAAAAATAAAATAAAAGATTCAAGTAATAAAATTACCTTTTTCCCTTATCAAGTCATTTATTATTGAAAAATATAAATAAAACCTCACATATTTGGTATCGCCTCATCCGTATCGACCTGAACTATAAAAATATGTTATTTGTCCCGCACAGTGAATGCCGTAAAAAAAAAAAACTAAAAAATACTGCCAGAATAAGTTTTTTTGATCACTTTGTCTTCCAAAAATGTAAATAAAAAGTGATCAAAAAGTTGCATGTATTCGAAAATGTTGCCTATAAAAACTATAGCTCGTCTCACAAAACACAAGCCCTCATATAGCTCCATCGACGAACAAATTAAAAAGTTATGGCTCATACAACATGGCGACAGAAAAAATGACATACTTTTTACAAAAGTAATTTTATTGTGCAAAAAGTTGTAAAACATAAAGAAGTGCTATAAATTATGTATCGCCGGAGTCGGACTGACCCGCAGAATAAAGTTAACATGTAATTTAGGACGTGTGGTGAACGCTTTCTAAAAAAATATGCCAGAATTGCTGTTTTTTAGTCGCTTTGCCTCTCAAAAAAGAAGGAAAAAAGTTATCAAAAAGTCGCATGTACCCCAAAATGGTACCAATAATAACTATAGCTCGTCCTGCAAAAAAATAGCCCTCATACCACTGCGTCTATGAAAAAATAAAATAAGTTAAGGCTCCAATAAGTCAGGAAATAAAAAATATGCAGTTGTGCAGGGAACATTTCTTCTGTTTTATGAGGCGATTTATCAAGGCCCTAAAATTAGGAGACCAGAAAGGGTTTCTGCTGGAAGCGAGGGTGCCCGTATTATACCAGGACAACACTTTCCCAGTAAAATTCCCCAATCTGCAAAGGTGCGGAATGTGGACCAAAAGGAGGATAAGTAAGTACAAAATTTATCAGTGCGACACTGGCCTGTGCAGAAAGGATTGCGTCACAGTGTAACACACATCTATGGATTGTTTTATTCTTTTTTTTTACCCCATTATTATACAACCCGACTATGCCCCTGATGTACTCTGCCCAGCTTACATGTACCCCCACATTATAAGCTGAAATACCAGTAATACTCAAACAAAACTACTACCAAGCAAAAGCCATGCTCCAAAAGCCAAATGGTGCTCCCTCCTTTCTGAACCCTACAGTGTGCCCAAACAGCTGTTTACTTCCACATATATGGCATCGTCATGCACGGAAGAACCCTTTTAACAATTTTTTGGATGTGTGTGTCTCCAGTTGCACAAGCTGGGCAAGACATATTTGCCACTGAAATGTCACATCAAGGGAAAAAATTTAATTTTTACTTTGCACCATCCGCAGCGCAATCATTTATTAAAAAAAAGTCCTGTAGGGTTAAAATGCTCACGACACCCCTTAATAAATGCCTTGAGGGGAGTAATTTCCAAAATGGGGTCACTTCTAAGGGGTTTCTTTTATTATTTCCCATCAGAGCCTCTGGAATTGTGAACCAATACTGTGTAAGTTGCCAAACTAGGCCTCAATTTTCCATGGTACTCTTTCACTCCTGAGCCTAGTCGAATGTCCAGGCAAAAGATTAGGGCCACATGTAGGGTGTTTCTAAAACCGGGAAACACAGCATAATAAATAGAGCGCTGTCTTTTCATGGTTGCACAAGCTGGGCACCACATATTGGCATATCTATGGAAAAAAAACATTTTCACTCTGCAACATCGAGAGCACACTAATTTCTGCAAAACACCTGCGGGGTTAACATGCTCACAACACCCCCTAGGGGAATACCTTGAGGGGTGTAGTTTCCAAAATGGGGTCACTTCTGGCGGGTTTCTACTGTTTTGGTCCCACAGGGGCTTTGCATATGCGACATAGCGACCAGAAACCAATCCAGCAAAACCTGTACTGCAAAAGCAAAAGAAAAAGCGTGCTCCTTCCCTTCTGAGCCCTACTGTGTGCCCAAACAGCAGTTTATGACCACATATAGGGTATTTCCGTACTCAAGAAAAGTTGATTTACAAATATTGGGGTTCTTTTTTTTTTTTATTTGTTGAGCAAATGAAAAATTTGGAGCTAAAGCTACGTCTTATTGAAGAAAAAGGATTGTTTTTATTTTCACTGCTCAGCTCTAATAAGATCTATGAAACCCCTGTGGGGTAAAAATGGAGTCACTTTATTGGTTTATTCACTGTTCTGGTCCTTCAGGGGCTTTGCGAATGCGACATGGCCTCTGCAAACGATTCCTGCTAAATTTGAGCTCCAAAAGCCAAATAGCGCTCTTTCCCTTCTAAGCCCTGCTGTGTGTCCAAACAGCCGTTTATGAACACATATGGGGTATTATTTTACTCAGGAGAAATTTCTTTACAAATGTTTTGGTGCTTTCTCTCCTTTAGTCCTTCTGGAAATGACAAAAAAATTGCTAAACCTACATTTTCATTGACAGAATGTAGATTTTAATTTTCACGGCCTACTTCCAATAATTTCTGCAATAAACCTGTGGGGTCAAAATGCTCACTATATTTTCTAAAATAAAGCAGGCCCAAAATCCACTAGGTACTCCTTTGGTTCTGAGGCCTGTGCATCAGTCCATAAGAACACTAGGACCACATGTGGGATATTTCCTAAAACTGCAGAACCTGGGTAATAAATATTGAGTTGCATATCCCTGGTAAAACTTTCCGTGTTACAAAAAAAATTGATTAAATATTTATTTCTGCAAAACAAAATGAAATTTGTAAATTTCGCCTCTAATTTGCTTTCATTCCTGTGAAACGTCTAAAGGGTTAAGAAACTTTCTAAGTGCTGTTTTGAATACTTTGAAGGGCGACGTTTTTAAAATGGGGTGACTTATTGGGGGTTTCTAATATATAAGGCTCTAAAAGCCACTTCATAACTGAACTGGTCCCTGTAAAAACAGCCTTTTGAAATTTTCTTGAAAATGTGAGAAATTGCTGCTAAAGTTCTAAGCCTTGTAATAGTCTAGAAAAATAAAAGGATGTTCAAAAAACAATGCCAATCTAAAGTAGACATATGGGGGATGTTAATTAGCAACAATTTTGTGTGGTATAACTGCCTGTCTTACCAAGACCCCACTCCTCATGTTCTGAGAGCCAGCGAGTGGGTATAATTAGGTCCCTGCTCCAGGATGTCCCCCAGGAATGGGCCCTCTCCTTGGCTCCTGACGCCCCTGAACTTTCTTCTGTTGACCTTTTTTTTTCTGCTCTCGGGCTCATCTATGACGAGACTGACAAGACTGCCTTTGCCGAGAGTAAGCTGGTGACCTTACGTCAGGGTAAGAGACCCGTTGAGGAGTACTGTTCTGACTTTAGGAAGTGGTGTGTAGCTTTTCGGTGGAATGACCCTGCCTTGAGGTGCCAGTTTAGATTGGGTCTGTCGAACGCCCTTAAAGACCAGTTAATTAGCTATCCCACCTCTGACTCCCTAGATCAGGCTATGGCATTAGTGGTATGTCTTGACCGATGTCTCAGGGAACGACGACTTGAACGTTCTGGTGCCTTCACCTCTAGCTCCCGTATGATGGCTCCAGAGGTTCCGCTGCTTCATTCTTCCACGGAGAACTCGGATGATCAGATGCAACTCGGGGCCTCCGTGTCTCCCCAACAACGTAGAGATTTCCGCAGGAAGAATGGTCTCTGCTTCTACTGTGGGAATGACAAGCACCAATTGAACTCCTGTCCCAGGCGCAAGAATAATCAGCCGGGTGGACTTCCGCGCCTAAGTGACCATCGGGGAGGTCGCTTGGGCGCACAGGTATTTCCCGTTAACATGAAGCCTAATAAAATCTTGCTTCCCTTTCAGGTCTCTTTTGATGGAAGGTCTGCCACCGGCAGTGCCTTCGTGGATTCAGGATCTGCTGCTAATATTATGTCTGTGGAATCTGCCATGTCTCTAGCTATGCCACTAATTGATTTGCCTAAACCTGTCCCGGTAGTTTGTATTGACTCCACTCCGCTTGCTAATGATTATTTTATGCAGCATACTTCTGTTTTTGAACTCATTGTTGGCTCCATTCATTTGCAGCAGTGTTCTGTGTTGGTGATGCAGGGGTTATCGTCCGATTTGATTTTAGGCCTCCCTTGGTTGCAGACGCATAATCCCACTTTTAACTGCAATACTGGTGATCTTACTAAATGGGGTAATGAGTGTATGACGTCATGTTTTTCTATTAATTTGGTTTCTCTCGCTGAGGAGGTGATCACTCTACCTGAGTTTATTTAGGACTTCGTGGATGTCTTTTCTAAAAAAGCCTCCAAAGAGTTACCTCCTCATAGAGAGTACGATTGCGCTATCGACTTGGTACCAGGAGCTAAGTTCTAAAGGAAGGATATTTAATCTCTCTTGTCCTGAACGTGAAGCCATGAGAGAATATATCCAGGGAAGCCTGGCCAAGGGTTACATTCGCCCCTCTACTTCTCCGGTAGGTGCTGGCTTCTTCTTCGTGGGGAAGGATGGTAGTCTTAGGCCGTGCATCGATTACCGAAGTTTAAATAAAATCACTGTAAGGAACCAATATCCCCTTCCTTTGATTCCTGATCTCTTCAATCAGGTTCAGGGGGCCCAATGGTTCTCTAAGTTCAATCTTCGGGGGGCTTATAACCTTATCCGGATCGGAGAGGGGGATGAGTGGAAGACTGCGTTTAATACACCCGAAGGTCATTTCAAATATCTCGTCATGCCCTTTGGGTTGTGTAATGCTCCCGCGGTCTTCCAGAATTTCATAAATGAGATTTTAAGAGACTATCTGGGGGTATTTCTTGTAGTGTACCTTGATGATATACTTGTGTTTTCCAAGGACTGGTCCTCCCACATTGAGCATGTCAGGAAGGGGCTCCAGGCCCTTCGGAAAAACGAACGGAAAAATGTGTGTTTGGGGTGCAGGAGATACCATTTTTGGGTCAGATCCTCACTCCTAACGAATTTGGCATGGACCCTGCCAAGGTTCAGGCTGTGGCAGAATGGGTCCGCCCTGCCTCCCTGAAGGCCTTACTGTGCTTCCTGGGGTTTGCTAATTATTACAGTAGATTTATTGCTAACTTCTCAGTCATCGCTCAGCCTGTTTCGGACCTCACTCGTAAAGGTGCTGATCTCCTCCACTGGCCTCCGGAGGCGGTTCAGGCTTTTGAGATCCTTAAGAGGTGCTTTGTCTCTGCCCCAGTGCTGATTCAGCCTAACCAAATGGAGCCATTCATCGTGGAGGTTGACGCTTCCGAGGTGGGAGTGGGTGCTGTCTTGTCCCAGGGTACTAGGTCTCTCACCCATCTCCGTCCCTGTGCCTACTTCTCCAGGAAGTTCTCCTCCACTGAGAGAAACTATGACGTTGCCAACCGCGAACACTTAGCCATTAAATGGGCATTTGAAGAGTGGCGCCACTTCCTGGAGGGGGCTAGGCACCAGGTAATGGTTCTTACTGACCACAAGAATCTGGTGTTCCTAGAATCTGCCCGGAGGCTAAACCCGAGACAAGCTCGATGGGCATTGTTTTTTACAAGATTCAACTTTGTGGTTACCTATAGGGCTGGGTCAAAAAATATCAAAGCTGATGCTCTGTCGAGTAGCTTCATGGCAAGCCCTCCTCCTGAGTAGGATCCCGCTTGTATTTTGCCTCCAGGTATAATCATATCCTCTGTGGATTCAGACTTAGCCTCCGAAATTGCGACTGATCAAGGTTCTGCTCCGGAGAACCTTCCTGAGAACAAGCTGTTTGTTCCCCTGCAATTCCGGCTAAGGTTGCTCAGGGAGAATCATGATTCCACACTATCTGGCCATCCAGGCATACTGGGTACCAAGCACCTCATTTCCAGAACCTATTGGTGGCCTGGGTTGCTTAAAGACGTTAAGGCCTACGTCGCCGCTTGTGAAATTTGTGCTAGGTCCAAGACTCCCAGGTCCCAACCTGCAGGCTTACTATGTTCTTTGCCCATTCCCCAGAGACCCTGGACCCATATCTCCATCGATTTTATCATCGATCTGCCTCCATCCCAAGGCAAGTCGGTGGTGTGGGTTGTAGTAGACCGCTTCAGTAAGATCTGCCACTTTGTACCCATCAAGAAACTACCCAATGCCAAGACGTTAGCTACCTTGTTCGTCAAACACATCCTGCGTCTCCATGGGTTTCCGGTCAATATTGTTTCCGACAGAGGGGTACAATTTGTTTCATTGTTTTGGAGAGCATTCTGTAAGAAGCTGGAGATTGATCTGTCCTTTTCCTCTGCCTTCCATCCTGAAACTAATGGCCAAACGGAGAGGACTAATCAGTCTCTAGAACAATACTTAAGGTGTTTTATCTCAGACTGTTAAGATGATTGGGTCTCCATTCCCCTCGCTGAATTTTCCCTTAATAACCGGGTCAGTAGCTCGTCGGGGGTCTCCCCCTTTTTCTGCAATTTTGGATTTAATCCACCGTTCTCCTCCGTTACACCTGGTGGTTCCAACAATCCCGAGGTAGATGTAGTTCATCGGGAACTGTGCACAGTCTGGGCCCAGGTTCAGAAGAACCTTGAGGCATCCCAGAGCATCCAAAAGACTCAGGCAGATAAAAGACGTTCAACTAACCCTCTATTTGAGGTCGGGGATCTGGTGTGGCTGTCTTCTAAAAATTTGCGCCTTAAAGTTCCGTCCAATAAATTTGCTCCCCGGTATATAGGGCCATACAAGATCATTGAGGTCCTCAACTCTGTCTCCTTCCGGCTGGAGTTACCCCCGTCTTTTCAGATATACAACGTGTTACATACCTCCCTCTTGAAACGCTGCTCCCTGTCCTTGGCTACATCGAGGAAACCTCCGGTCTCTTTTCTCCCTCCTGATTGGGCAGAATTCGAGGTAGCCAAGATTGTGGACAGCAGGATGGTCCAAGGCTCCCTCCAGTACCTGGTCCATTGGAGACGATACGGGCCTGAGGAGAGGACTTGGGTACCCGCCAGGGATGTTCACGCCGGCATATTGCTCAGGAAGTTCCATCTTTGGTTCCCCAACAAGCCAGGTCCACCTAGGAAGGGTCCAGTGGCTCCTCATAAAAGGGGGGTACTGTAAAGGGTTTGCCTGACACAGGTTCTGTGTCGACGCCCGGGGTTAATCAGCCTTCATCAGCTCCTAGGTCTGCTAGAGTGACGCGATCTGTTACCACTCAGGCTTGCAGGCTGAGGAGAGGGAGAACCTATCACAGCCTGGCCTGACGGTTCTAGCTCCCGCCCTTGGTCTATTTATACCCTCACTTGCAGCATGTTCCTTGCCTGTGATTCTCTTGTTTCCTGGCTCTGCTATTCCTGCTGTTTACCTGATTGACCGCTGTAACTTTTTGACCCTGGCTTGCCTGACTATTCTCCTGCTCTGTTTTGCTACTATGTACTCTCCTGGTTTGATTTGGCTCGTTCACCACTGCCTGTTGCTCACGTTTTTCCATAGGCAACTGCCCTTACTCCCCTTTGCTTCTGTGTGCCCTTGTCTTGTGTTGTCTGTCTTTGCACTTACTGAGCGTAGGGACCGTCGCCCAATTGTACGCCGTCATTTAGGACGGGCCGTGCAAGTAGGCAGGGACTGAGATCCGGGTAGATTAGGGCTCACCTGTCGTCTCCCCACCCTGTACCATAACATTTGATGGTGTAGTTTCAAAAAATGGGGTCACTTTTGGGGGGTCTCTATTGTACTGGTACTTTAGGAGCTCTGCAAATGCATCATGGCACCTGAAAGCTATTCCAGAAAAATCTGTCTTCCAAAACCCAAATAGTACTCCTGCCATGTGCACAAACAACAGTTTACGGCCACATATGCCATATTCAGAAGAAATTGCGTAACAAACTGTGGGTGCTTTTCTCCTTTTACCTCTTGAAAAAATGATAAATTTGGGGCTAAAGCAACATATTCTTAGAAAAAAGTTTATATTTTTTTTACGGCCCACTGTAATAAACACCTCTGGGGTAAAAATGCTCTCTAAACCACTTTAAAAATTGGTGTAGTTTCCACAATGTGGTCACTTGAGGGGGTTTTCTAATGTTCTTGTACCTCAGGGGCTCTTCAAATGCGTCATGGCACCTGAGAAAGATTCCAGCTAAATCCTCCAAATGCCCAATGGGGTATTTTGGTACTCGGGAGAGATTGCATAACAAACTGTGGAGTGCATTTTCTCCTCTAAATGGTAAATTTAGGGTTACATGAAATTTTATTGAAAAAAAAGTCTTTTTTTTTCATTTTTACTGCCCTTTGTTAATAAATTGTATTAACCCCTAAGGGTATGTGCACACAACCTGTTTTCAGATGTAATGGAGGCATTTTACGCCTCGAATTACGCCTAAAAAGATGTCTCCAATATGTCTGCAAACATCTGCCCATCGCTTGCAGTGGGTCTTACGATGTTCTATTCAGACAAGGTGGAATTTTACCCGTCACTGTCAATTACGCCCCCGTCATCAAAGAAGTGCAGGACACTTCTTGGTGCATTTTTGGAGCCGTTTTTCATTGACTCCAATGAAGAACAGCTCCAATTACGTCCGTAAAAGACGCCGCGAAAAACGTGAGTACATGCAAAAACGTCTGAAATTCAGGAGCTGTTTCCGCTTGAAAACAGCTCCGTAATTTCAGACGTATTTTGCGTTGTCGTATGAACATACCCTTTTTTGACCTTAAGTACACAGCCATTTTTTTCAAATCTGCCATGTGTCACTTTATATGGCAATAACTTTGGAATAATTTTATGTATCCAAGCGCTTCTGAGATTGTTTCTTGTGACACAATGTACTTTCTGTTAGTGGTAAAATTTGGTTGATATATTCAGTGTTTATTTGTAAAAGAAAACACCAAAATTCAGAGAAAATTTGCAAAAATTAGCATTTTTTGAAATTTAAATGTATTTCCTTGTAAGACAGATCGTAATACCACACAAAATAGTTACTAGTTAACATTTATCATATGTCTACTATATGTTGGCATCGTTTTTTAAAAGTCCTTTTATTTTCCTAGGACGTTACAAGGCTACTAACTTTAGCAGCAATTTCTCACATTTTCAAGAAAATTTCAAAAGGCTATTTTTTCATGGACCATTTCAGTTCTGAAGTGGCTTTGAATGCCTTATATATTAGAAAGTCCCAATAAATAACCCCATTTTAAAAACTAGACCCCTCAAAGTATTCAAAACAGCATTCAGAAAGTTTCTTAACCCTTTAGGCTTTTCACAGGAATTAAAGCAATTAGAGGTGAAATTTCAAATTTTCATTTTTTTTGCCAAAATTCATTGGTAATAAAAAAAAAATCTTTAACACAGAACGTTTTACCACAGAAATGCAACTCAATATTTATTGCCAAGATTCTGGAGTTTTTAGAAATATCCCACATGTGGCCCTAGTGTGCTAATGGACTGAAACACAGGCCCCAGAAGCAAAGGCGCACCTAGTGGATTTTGGGGCCTCCTTTTTTTAGAATATATTTTAGGCCCTATGTCAGGTTGGAAGAGGTCTTGTGGTGCCAAAACAGTGGAAACCCCCAAAAAGTGACCCCATTTTGGAAACTACACCCCTCAAGAAATTTATCTAGTGGTATAGTTAGCATTTTGACCCCACAGTTTTTTTGCTAAACTAATTGAAATTAGTTTGTAGAAATGAAAATCGACTTTTTTCTGAAAAAAGAATAAATGAGAAAAAGCACCCCAACATTTGTAAAGCATCTTCTACCGATTACGGCAATGCCCCATATGTGGTAATGAACTGCTGTTTGGAGCCATAGCAGGGCTCACAAGGGAAATAGCACCATTTGTATTATTGAAAAGCAGGTTTTGCTGGAATAGTTTTCAGTGCCATGTTGTGTTTGCAACACCCTGGAGGGACCAACACAGTGGAAACCCCCCAAAAATGACCCCATTTTGGAAACTACACCCCTCAGTGATTATTTGTAGGGGTATAGTTAGCAGTTTGACCCCACACGGATTTTGCAGAATTTATTGGAATTATGCAGTGAAATTGAAAATCTAAGTTTTTTCTAATAAAATGTAGTTTTAGCTCTTATTTTTTCATTTTCACAATAGATAAAGGAGAAAAAGCACCCCAAAATTTGTAAAGCAAGCTTTCTGATCACATCAATACCCCATATGTGGTGGTAAACTGCTATTTGGACACACAACAGGGCTTAGAACTGAAGGAGCACCATTTGACTTTTGGAGCTCAAGTTTTACTGGAAATTTGCAAAGCCCCTGAGAAGCCAAAACAGTGCAAACCCCGCAAAAGTGACCCCATTTTGTAAGTACACCACTCATGGAATTTATCCAGCGGTATAGTGAGCATTTTGACTTCATTGTTTTTTTGCTGAATTTATAGGAATTAGGCAGTGAAAATAAAAAACTACATTCTTTCCACTAAAATGTTGTTGTTTTTTTCATTTCACAAGGAATGAAGGAGAAAAAGCACCCCAACAATTGTAAAGCAATTTCTCCTGAGTACGGCAATACCCCATATGTGGTAATAAACTGCTGCTTGGACACACCGCAGGGCTCAGAATGGCAGGAGTGCTAATTGGCATGCAGATTTTGCTTGATTGGTTTTTGGGTGCCATGTCGCATTTGCAGAGCCCCTGAGGTACCAGTACAGTACAAACCCCTAAGAAGTGACTCCATTTGGAAACTATACCCCTCAGGGCATTCATCTAGGGGTGTAGTTAGCATTTTGATCCCACAGGTGTTAGATAGATTGTATTAGAATTAGGCAGTGAAAATGAAAAAGGGGTAATGGGAGAAAAAAACAACACACAATCTGTTACCCCATTTCTCCAAAGTACTGCAATACCCCATGTGTGGCCCTAAACTGCTGATTGTGCAAATGGCAGAGCTCAAAATGGAAAGAGCGCCATTTGGCTTTTAGAGCGCAGATTTTGCTGGACTGGTGTACAGGCGCCATGTCTCATTTGCAGAGCTCCCTTAGGTAACAGAGTAGAGTGGAAAACCCTGAAAAGTGACCCAATTTTGTAAACTACACCCCTCAAGGCATTTATCATTTGCCTGGACATATGACAGGGCTTAGGAGTGAAAGAGCAAATGCGCATGTGAGGCCTATTTTGGTGATTTTCGCAGCATTGGCCCACAATTGCAGGGCTCTGGGGTCAAATAGTAAAACAAACCTCCCAGTAGTGACCCCCATCTTTGAAACTGCACCCCTCAATACATTTTTTTAAGGGGTGTAGTGGGCATTTTGACCCCACAAGTTGTTTTTGTTATTAGAAATAAATGCTCAGTGGATGGTGCAAAGTGAAAATTGCAATTTTCCACAGGTATATGCCATTTTAGTGCACAATATGTTGTGCCCAGTTCGTGCCACTGAAGACAAATACCTCAAACTGTTAAGCGGGTCCTCCCGGGTACGGTGATGCCATATCTGTGGACGTAAACTGCTGTTTGGGCACGCCGTATGGTTCAGAAGGGAGGGAGCGCCACTTGGCTTTTGGAGCGCAGATTTTGCTCGGTAGTTGTTCTGTTTGGGGTTTTGCTGGTAATTCAGTTTATAATGAGGGGGTGTATGTAATCTGTACAGAGTACATCAGGGTATATGTAATCTGTGCAGAGCACATAAGGGCCTAATAAGAGGGTATAATAATGCAGTAAATAAATAATAATCCACCGATGTGGGGCCACCGAGCGGGTAAAATAGCTTGATATTTTTATAGTTCGGGTCATTATGGACGCGGTGATACCACATATGTGTACTTTTTTTTAATGCTTTCCATTTTTTCGGCGGTTATTATTTTTTTAACGTGAAACTTATTTGTTGTAGTTTTTTACATTTTACAAACTTTTTATTTTGTCCCACTACGGGAATTGAAGGAATGAAGCCCTGATCGCTATTCTAATACACTGCACTACCTACATAGTGCAGTGTATTAGAGCTGTCAGCTATTCACTGACAGGAAGCCTATTAGTCTTCGCCTCCCGGCGGGGCCTAATAGGCTTCCGTACTAGGAGGCCATTGTTAGGCCTCCAGTTGCCATGGCAGCCATCAGAACCCACGCGGGTGCCGATGGTTGCAATTAGCAACCATCGGGTGCGATCTAGCCACCTAGATACAGCGATCGCTTTTGATCGCTGCATCTTAGGGGCTAATCGGCCAGATCAGAGCCTAGCTCCGGTCCTGGCCATTAGAGCAGGATGTCTGCAGTGACAAACAGCTGACACCCGCGACCATGGCAACCATCAGGGGTGCCTACAGGCTATATACCACTTAGATGCAGCGATCGCTGCATCTAAGGGGTTAATCGGTCGGATCAGAGGCTAGCTCCTGTCCTGGCCATTACAGCTGGGTGTCGGCTGTAATATATATATATCTGAGCCAGCGCCATCACATACACCTTCTGAAGGAGCTGTGATTGGTCAGCCTGCTGTGACGACCAATCACAGCGATCGCCGGCAGGGGACCGCTGTGATTGGTCCCCTGCTGTCTTACTGTGCCGATCAACTGTCATAAACAGTTGATGGCACAGTTCTGTCAGCCTGTCCTTTGACAGGGTGACAGTGGTTAGCCAGCATGCATCGGTACATCCCGGTTCCTTAAAGCACTGCAATACAGGACGTACCGGTGCGTCCTGGTGTGGTAAGGGGTTAAACACCTGTCGGGTATAAATGCTAGATAAATTTCTTGGGGCTGTCGTTTCCAAAATGGGGTTACTGGTTGGAGGTTTCCATTGTACTGGTACTTTTTATGACTTTGCAAATGCGACATGGCAATTAGAAACTATTCCAGCAAAATCTGCGCTCCAAAAGCCAAATGGTGCTCCTTCCCTTCTGAGCTTGCCGTGTGTACAAACAGCAGTTTATGATCACATATGGGATATTTCCGTAGTTCGGAAAATTTGTTTTACAAATTTTGGGGTGCTTTTTCACCTTTATTTCTTGAGAAAATGAAACATTTTAACCCCTTCCCGACATTTGTCGTAAGTATACGACATGGAAAGCCAGTGCTTCCCGCAAAATGTTGTATACTTACGACAAATGCATGGCACCGGCTCAGAAGCGTCGGTGCCATCATCCCCGGAGGTCAGCTGTATCTGACAGCTGACATCCTGCTATAACGGCAAAGTTCGCTTCGATCCCTGCCATTAACCCCTTAAATGCAGCCGTCAAAAGCGATGGCTACATTTAAGTTGTTTGCAGCTCATCGACACCCCATCAATGAAATCGCCGGGGTGTTGGTGGCTGCAATGGCAACCGGAGGCCTAATACTGGCCTTCCGGTGTGCCTAGCATGGAAAACTTTCAGCCCCCGCCCGAATGCGGGGCCTTAAGGGCTTCCGTAGCGCCTTCAAGATGGCGCCGGCTCAGGAGTTGAGCCGGCGTCATCAGCGGTGTTACAGCTGACATCCACCTGTAACGGCAGGAACCGGAGCTAGCTCCAATCCCTGCCATTAACCCCTCAGATGCAGCGATTGGATGCTATCGCTGCATCTTTGTGGTTGGTAGCAGATCGGCAGCTGTGCCCTGCAATCGCACGACTGCCGACTGTTATTATGACACCAAGAGACCTAACAATGGCCTCCTGTTTGCCATCATGGAAGTCGATTAGGCCCCACTCGGAGGCGAAGCCTAATCGGCTTGCTGTCAGTGAATGACTGACAGATCTAATACATTGCACTACGTAGGTAGTGCAATGTACTAGAAAAAAAATCTCACAGTTGGACATTCAAAAAAAAGTTGTAAAAAATATAATAAAAATTTTAAGTAATAAAATAAAACGCAATCACCCTTTTTCCTTATCAAGACCTTTATTATTGAAAAAAATTAATAAACCATACATATTTGTTATCACCGCGACCGTAACGGCCTAAACTATAAAAATATTATGTTATTTATTCCACGCGGTGAACGGCGTAAAAAAAACATAAAAAATATTGCCTGAATTTCTGTTTTTTGGTCACTTTGTCCTACAAAAATTGAAATAAAAAGTGATCAAAAAGTCGCATATATCCAAAAATGGTGCCTATAAAAACTATAGCTCGTCTTGCAAAAAAAAAAAGCCCTCATACAGCTCCGTCGATGAAAAAATTAAAAAGTTATGGTTCTCACAACATGGCGACAGAAAAAATACATTCATTTTACAAAAGTAATATTATTGTGCAAAAAGTTGTAAAACATAAAAAAGTGATATAAATTAGGTATCGCCGGAATCATACGGACCCGCAGAATAAAGTTAACATGTAATTTATAAAGCATGGTGAACGCTGTATAAAAAAACTTAAAAAAAACTATGCCTGAATTGCTGTTTTTTGGTCACCTTGCCTCTCAAAAAATAAGATAAAAAGTGACCAAAAAGTCGCATGTACCCCAAAATGGTACCAATAATAACTACAGCTTGCCACACAAAAAAAACAGCCCTCATACCACTACATCTATGAAAAAATAAAATTGGTTAAGGCTTCCATAAGTCAGGAAATAAAAATATGCAGTTGTGCAGATCAGAGGGGAACATTTCGTCTGTTTCAGGTGGCGATTTATCGGGGCCCTAAAATTAGGGAACCAGGAAGTGGGGGGGGCAAACATATCTGCTAAAAGTGAGGGTGCCCGTATTATACCAGGACAACACTTCCTAGCAAAATTCCCCAAACTGCAAAGGTGCGGAGTGTGGACCAAACGGGGGATAAGTAAAGACACCGTTTATTAGTGTGACACCAGCCTGTGCAGAAAGGATGGCTTCACAGCGTAACACATATCTATGGATTATTTTATTGTTTACCCCATTATTATACCCCCTGACTATGCCCCTGATGTACTCTGCCCAGCTTACATATGCCCCGACATTATAAACGGAAACACCAGTAATACTCAAACAAAACTACCACCAAGCAAAATCCACGCTCCAAAAGCCAAATGGCGCTCCCACCCATCTGAGCCCTACAGTGTGCCCAAACAGCAGTTTACTTCCCCATATATTGCACCGCCATACCCGGGAGAACCCTTTTAACAATTTTTGGGGTGTGTGTCTCCAGTGCAATAAGCTGGGCACAACATACTTGCCACTGAATTGGCAATTCTGGGGAAAAAAATTAATTTTTACTTTGCACCATACGCAGCGCATTAATTTATGAAAAAGACCTGTGGCGTGAAAATGCTCACTACACCCCTTAATAAATGCCTTGACGGGTGTAGTTTCTAAAATGGGGTCACTTCTGGGGGGTTTCTTTTATTATTTCCCATCTGAGCCTCTGCAATTGTGAACCAATTCTGTGTAAATCACCAAATTAGGCCTCAATTTTGCATGGTACTCTTTCACTCCTGAGCCCTGTCAAATGTCCAGGCAAAAGATTAGGTCCTCATGTAGGGTGTTTCTAAAACCAGGAAACACAGCATAATAATTAGAGAGCTGTCTTGTTATGGTGGCACAAGCTGGGCACCACATATTGGCATATCTATTGAAATATCCCATTTTTACTCTGCAATATCGAGTGCACACTAATTTATGCAAAACACCAGCGGTGTTAAAATGCTCACTACACACCTAGGTGAATACCTTGAGGGGTGTAGTTTCCAAAATGGGGGTCACTTTTGGGAGGTTTCCACTGTTTTGGTCCCACAGGGGTTTTGCAAATGCTACATAGCGACCAAAAACCAATCCAGCAAAATCTGTAGTCCGAAAGCCAAATGACACTCCTTCCATTCTGAGCCCTGCCGTGTGCCCAAAAATGAGTTTATAACCACATATGGGGTATTGCCATACTCGGGAGAAATTGCTTAACAAATGTTGAGTTTCTTTTTCAGCTTTACTTTTTGAGAAAATGAAAAATTTTGCACTAAAGCTACGTGTTATTGGAAAAAAAATACATTTTTATTTTCACTGCCCAATTCAAATAAAATCTATGAAACAGCTGTGGGGTCAAAATGCTCACTACATCCCTAGATTAATTCCTCAAGGGGTGTAGTATCACAAATGGAGTCACTTTTGGGTAGTTTCCACAGTACTGGTACCTTAGGGGCTTTGCAAAAGCAACATGGTTTCAAGAAACCAATCCAGCAAAATCTGTGCTCCAAAAGCCAAATGCCACTTCTTCTCTTCTGAGCCCTGCCGTGTGCCCAAACAGCAGTTTATGACCACATTGCCGTACTCGGGAGAAGTTGCTTTACAAATGTTGTTTTTTGTTTTTTCCTTTATTTGTTGAGAAAATGAAAAATTTTGAGCTAAAGCTACATCTTATTGAAGAAAAAGGATTGTTTTTATTTTCACTGCCCAATTCTAATAAATTCTATGAAACACCTGTGGGGTCAAAATGATCACTACTCCTGTAGATGAATTCTTCAAGGGGTGTAGTTTCCAAAATGGTGTCACCTTTTGGGCATTTTCACTGTTTTGGTCCCTCAGGGGCTCTGCAAATGTGACATGGCCTCCGCAAACCATTCCTGCTAAATTTGAGCTCCAAAAGCCAAATGACGCTCTTTTCCTTCTCAGCCCACTGTGTGTCCAAACAGCCGTTTATCACCACATGTGGGGTACTATTTTACTCTGGAGAAATTGCTTTACAAATTTTGTGCTGCTTTTTCTCCTTTAGTCCTTGTGGAAATTAGAAAAAATTAGCTAAACCTACATTTTCTTTGAAAGAATGTAAATTTTCATTTTCACAACCTACTTCCAATAACTTCTGCAAAAAAAGCTGCAGCGTCAAAATGCTCACTACACCCCTAGATAATTTCCTCAAAGGGTGTAGTTTCCAAAATGGGGCCACTTGTGGGGGGTTTCCACTGTTTTGGTCTCTCAGGGTCTTTGCAAATGCGACATGGCCTCCGAAAACCATTCCTGCTAAATTTGAGCTACAAAAGCCAAATGGGTCTCTTTTCCTTCTAAGCCCTGCTGTGTGTCCAAACAGCTGTTTATGACCACATGTGGGGTATAGTTTTACTCAGAAGAAATTGCTCTACAAATGTTGTGGTGCTTTTTCTCCTTTTGCCCTTTTGAAAATTAAAAAAAATTAGCTAAACCTACATTTTATTTGAAACAATGTAGATTTTCATTTTCATGGCCTACTTCCAAAAATTTCTGCAAAAAAACTGTGCAGTCAAAATGCTTACTATACCCCTAAATAAATTCCTCGAGGGGTGTAGTTTCCCAAATGGGGTCACTTTTGAGGTGTTTCCACTGTTGTGGTACCACAAGAGCTCTTCAAAGCTGACATGGTGCCTAAAATATATTCTAATAGAAAGGAGTGTCCAAAATCCACTAGGTGCTCCATTACTTCAAAGGCCTGTGTTTCAGTCCATAAGCACACTAGAGCCACATGTTGGATATGTCCTAAAACTGCAGAACCTTGGCAATAAATATTGAGTTGCGTTTCTCTGGTAAAACTTTGTGTTACAAAAAAAATTTATTAAAAATGAATTTCTGCAAGAATTAAAATTTGTACATTTCACCTCTAGTTTGGTTTGATTCCTGTGAAACGTCTAAAGGGTTAATAAACTTTCTAAATGCTTGTTTGAATACTTTGAGGGGTGTAGTTTTTAAAATGGGGTGAATTTTTGGAGGTTTCTAATATATAAGGCCCAAAAAGCCACTTTACAACTGAACTGGCCCCTGTAAAAATAGCCTTTTGAAATTTTCTTTAAAATGTGAGAAATTGCTGCTAAAGTTTTAAGCCTCGTAACGTCCTAGAAAAATAAAAGGATGTTCAAAAAACCATGGCAATCTAAAGTAGACATGTGGGGGATGTTAATTAGCGACTATTATGTGTGGTATAACTGCCTGTCTTACAAGCAGATACATTTAAATTTAGAAAAATGCTAATTTTTGCAATTTTTCGCAAAATTTTGGTGTTTTTCACATTTAAATACTGAATGTATCGAGCAAATTTTGCCAGTAACATAAAGCCCAATGTGTCATGAGAAAACAGTCTCAGAATCGCTTGGATAGGTGAAAGCATTCCGAAGCTATTACCACATAAAGTGAAATATGTCAGGTTTAAAAAATGAGGCTCTGTCAGGAAGGTCAAAAGTGGCTAAAGAGGGAAGGGGTTTAGCTAAAGTTTAACCTTATTGGAAAAAAAAAATAATTTGATTTTCACTGCCCAATTCTAATAAAATCTATAAAACACCTGTGGGGTCAAAATTCTCACTACACCCCTAGATTAATTCTTTGTAGGGTGTAGTTTCCCAAATGGGTTCTTTTTAGCGGTGTTTACTTTGACATGGTGCCTAAAATATAATCTAAAAAAAAAAAGAAGGCCCTAAAATGCACTAGGTGTTCCTTTGCTTCTGAGGCCTGCGTTTCAGTCCATTACCACACTGGGGCCACCTGTGGAATATTTCTAAAAACTGCAGAATCTGGGCAATAAATATTGAGTTGTGTTTCTCTGGCATAACCTTCCGTGTTACAGGAAAAAAAAAAATGGAAATTCTGCAAAAAAATGCAATTTGTAAATTTCACCTCCACTTTGCTTTAATTCCTGTGAAGCGCCTAATGGGTTAAACTTTCTAAACGCTGTTTCAAATACTTTGAGGGGTGCAGTTTTTTTTAAAATGGGGTGATTTTAAGGAGGTTTCTAATTCCTGGGCAGAAATCCTAAGCAGGGAACTGTATCCTGATTTTTCCTGTGTACATCTGAAGGTGAGGGACTGTTTTTGTTTTGTTTCTGTGTTGCTAAAGGGACTTTATCTATTGTTCTCATTTTGGCCTTTCGGTCCATTTAAATTTTTGGGCCTGTGTCAGGGAAAAGCAGATTAAACTGGGGTGTGTGTATGAAACCCACAACAAACAGACAAGTGTTGAAAATTTTACAGTGGAATTGCAGCGAATACGCCGCAAAAATCGAAACTTAGAAAAAAAACCACCTTATACTTACCTTTAACGTTTTGCAGGCTGGCATCCCAGGATGACAAGAAATAGTAAAGGGAGGAAACCTCCAGCTCACCAGCTTGTTGCGTCTCCTGACTCGCTGCTCGGATCCCCGCTACGGCTGGCGGTATATAATAGGAGAAACAGTAGAAATGATCCAGCGCTAAGTCCAGTAGTAGATTAAAAAGGAAACGATGTTCCCATCTTTATTGGGGTGATGTGAATAAAATAGAAGGGAGACGCAGTCCCAAGAAATAATGCGAGCGGGCAACGGTGCCCTGGCCTACGCGTTTCGAGCAGCTCCTGTGCTCTTAATCATGGCAAAGAAATGTATCACATTTCTTTGCCATGATTAAGAGCACAGGAGCTGCTCGAAACGCGTAGGCCAGGGCACCGTTGCCCGCTCGCATTTTTTCTTGGGACTGCGTCTCCCTTCTATTTTATTCACATCACCCCAATAAAGATGGGAACATCGTTTCCTTTTTAATCTACTACTGGACTTAGCGCTGGATCATTTCTACTGTTTATCCCAGGATGACGTTTCATCCCATTTGAACGCTGCAGCCAATCACAGGCTGTAGCGGTGGTCACATGGGATGAAATGTCATCCAAGGAGTCCGGCCTGGATGACGTCAGAGGGCCGGCCTCCTGGGATAACGTTTCATCCCATGTGATCGCCGCTGCAGCCAATTACAGACTACAGTGGTCTCCAGGGAGAAAAAGTCATCTTAGAAGGCCAGCCTGCCAGCACAGACATTCCGGACGAAAAACTGCACCACAATTTGGTGTTTTTTTTCGCCTGGAGTTCCCTGCGCCCACCAGGATGTATACGCTATTTACCTTTACGCAGCGTATCCGCCCCGTGTGAACTTACCCTTAGTGAGAGTTGCTCAGAGAGATGCTGGAACTTCAAATGTGTGACAACAGAAGCTTGTGGCCTGTGGATCCTGAAGTTGACTGCGGATGACTGGCAAGAAACTTTGCGTGTGTGTCTTCAGTTTTGTGTGAGCTGTGATCGGTGGGTGATGGTCAAGAGACTTCCCACGTGAGACAGTGGAGCAGAGCATTCGATACAGCCAGGGCCGCCATCAGGGGGGTATTACTGGTACTCCCGTCAGGGGCACGGCCACATGGATGAAGAAAAGGGGCCCGCCGGGCTGCCGTCGCTCCCCCCCTCGCAACGCTCACGGGCCCCCCCTCGCAACGCTCGCGCCCCGCCCCTACTAACGCCCGCGGCACCCCCCTAGCAATGCCCGCGGCACCCCCCTACCAACGCTCGCGGCACCCCCTGCATACCTGTTGAAGATGCAGCATGTGCAGAAGCTGTGTGTGGAGATCCCACCCCCCAGCTCCTCTACACTGCCGACAGGACCTGCAGGCTGGTGAGTATGTTCCCCCTATCCTTCCTGCTTCCCATCCCCCTGACCCCGTTTGTAGTATGTATAAAGTTGATTAAAATGTTTTTTGGTATTCTTTCGTTTTCCTAGCGGTTTTTTTGCCGCGATTTTCGTAATCGCGGCAAAAATGGCACAGTTTTGCCGCGATTATATAAAAATCGCGGCAAAACCGCATGATTTGTGCCCCAATTACGAAAATTGCATTAAAAAAAAAGGATTCAAGACATGAAAAGTGCTGTTAGGCTATATTCTCACAGTGCGGTCAAATCACGTTTTTGCCGCGATTTTGCAAAAATTGTGGCAACAAAATGGGATTTCACCGCACTGTGTAACTAGACTAAGGCCTTATTCAGACGGCCGCGTTCGGTCTGTGACATACGGAGCGTGTATCGGCCGTATTTCCCAGGCTGACCACAATTCATGGAGCCGGACTCCTAGCATCATAGTTATCAGTGTTGCTGGGAGTGCTTGCCTATCCGCGTGAATACTGCCCGATATTGTAATGATGCTTTCAGTACGGGACCGGGGACAGTATCCCCACGGGAAGGGAGGGACTATGATCATAGATGACTGTGATGCTAGAAACCCGGCTCCCTGAACTGTGGCTGGTCCGGGAAATATGGCCGATACACGCTCTGTATTTCACAAACCGAACATGGACGTCTGGATAAGGCCACTTACTTGCCTCCTATTTTTGGTGCGGATTGCGCACTGAAAATTCACTACAAATTACAATATAAGGCCATATTCACACAAACTTGTTATACGTCCGTGCTACTAGCGTGATTTTCACGGGCGTCGCACGGACTTATGTTAGACTATGGGGCCGTTCAGACTGTCAGTGAATTTCATGGAGCGTATGTGCGCTGTGTAAAACTCACGACATGTCCTATACTTTGCCCGTGTTTCGCGCAGCACGCACCTATTAAAGTCATTGGGTGCGTGCAAATCGCGCACGGCACACGGAAGCACTTCCGGGTGACACGCGTGATTCGCGCTACAGCTGGTAAAGAAGAGAAGGGAAACATAAAAGCCCCTCCTTCTTTACTGTGTTGTAACATCAAAACAGAGTGTCATAATTACGCAGCCATGCACCATATGCTGATGCCACACCGAACTTTTGCTTGCGCAAAACGCAGCGTTTTTTGCGCGTGCAAAGCGGACACGTTCGTGTGAATAAGGCCTAAGGCGATATTCAGACTAACGTGTGTGAAATCAGACGTGAAGAACGGCCGATTTGCAGCCGTGCGGGACCCGTTTTCACAGACTTGAGTCTATTGAGGGATCCGTGAAAACGCACAAAAATAGGACATGTCTTATTTTTTTACAGACCCTTCACACGGTCCGTTAGAACAACGACCATGTGAATAACCCCATAGAAATACACGCAGCCGTGTGACGGCCATTAAAAAAAACATCCTTCACACGGACGATTAACACGTTAGTCTGAATAAGCCCCAACTCATGTGAATGGGGTTTGTCAAAACCTCATGCCCGTGCAGCATTTCACCCCACAAATCATTTTTTTCAGCTTCCCAGTACATTATGCGGTACAATAAATGGTGCCATGAAAAACTACAACTTGTACTGCAAAATACAAGCCCTCAAGTAAAAAAAAATGATAGCTTTTGGAGGGTGGAGAGGAAAAAACAAAAGTTAAAATCCAAAAAATGGCTGAGAAGGGAAGGGGTTAAATAAGCTGCATTCCTATTAGGGTATGTTCACACAATTAGTAAAAACAGTCTGAAAATCCGGAGATATTCAAGCGAAAACAGCTCCTGATTTTCAGAAGTTTTTTACGGCCGTTTTTGGAGCTGTTTTTCTATAGAGTCAATGAAAAACGGCTCCAGAAACGTCTGAAGAAATGACCTGCACTTCTTTTTCGCGGCCGTTTTTTTATGCGGCCGTTGTAAAAAGAACGGCCCATTGGAACACAACGCCGTTCTTTTCTTATTGAAATCAATGGGCAGATGTTTGGAGGCGTTCTGCTTCTGATATTTCAGACGTTTACGGCCATAAAAACGGCAGAAAATAAGCTGTGTGAACATACCCTAATGTTGCAGAGTTGTAACGTATTTCATCCTTTACAATGTAAAGGGTTAATTTGCTGTAAACCCCCAGCAAATTCTGTAACGCACACATTGAGGAATTTGGTGCACAAAATCCGTATCAAAACCGCAGGTAATTCCGCAGGTAAAATCTGCACCTAATAGTGCGGTTTTTTTAATACGTTTTTAGGTGCGGTTTTTACTTTTTGATGCGGAAATAGGTGCAGGTTTTATGCTGCAGAATTTGTATTATTTTTTAAACGAGTCAGAAACACTTCGCAAGCGGAAACGCAAGATAAAGTGACATGTATCATATTTTCAAATACGCACCGCAGGTCAATTTTTGTGCAGAAAATGCGACATGTAGATGAGATTTCTTGTTCTCATTGACTTTGCTGGTCCTGTATTACACTGCGGATTTGCCGCACGAAAATACCCACGACAAATTTGCACGTAATAAGTATCGTGTGCATGGGGTCTTACAGAGTTTTTTTTAACTCCCACTAAGGCCCCGTTCACACATGTTGGATTTGATACGGATTCCGATGACATGTCGATGATTCTGCATCCCATGCATATGAGGTTTCCGCAACCCAGTTCACATGCTGTGAAAAATTTTCCACGTGTATTTTTGTCCGCACCATGAAAATAAATCCACCCCAGCAATAAGTAGCGTGCGACTTATATTACATGGAAAACCCGAGGATGAGCAACTTTGAATGACAATGGGACTTAGGCCTTGTTCACACAGCTTTTTGCAGGCAGAAACATCTGCCTTGAAATTCCTTCAGTCTTTCTCTGCCTCCCATTGATGTCAATGGGAGGTCAGAGACGGAAATGCCTGAAGAAAGAGCAGGTCGCTTCTTTCTCTCGCGGGAAAAAAACACCTTCGCCTCCCGTTGAAATCAATAGGAGGCGATTTCGGACGTTTTTTCCGCTGAAAAAAATGTGGCAAAAAACTCTGTGTGAACAGGGCCTTATTCTCGTGCGGATCTGCTACACGCTTGTAGCATCTGCGCCAGGAATCAAAGGGAAAGCCTCCGATTTTTGCTGTGGAAAAACACATTGAACTTTAATGGCAACGTAAGAGCGGAGCATTAGTGCTCCTTACATCCTCACAAGCGCTTCCCCCTCCCTTCCCTCTTCACATCGTGTTGTTGCCCTAAATTTATCGTGTAGTCAGGAAATCTCCTACCTTACAGTATAAACAACGTAAATGATAATTCACAGGGCTCCATTATGTCCTTTTAGCCTCCGTCGGGCTGGTAGACGTCGGTTTACCTTATTTTTGAAGGATGAAATGGCGTAGTAGACTTTGTTATTCCGGAGTCCCCAGGCAGCATCACGAGTGCTCTACCCGTGGACTTTGTCCCTGGGAAAGCTCCTGACATCACTGTCCATATGTGTAAAGTGGCATCAGAGGTCTCGATGGCCGGAATCCCTGGCCAGAGCATTGCCGACGCTCCGGCCGTGTTCTCCGGCTTTGCAAAGCTTCGGACGTCACTTTATGTATATGGACATCCCTGGGCAGAGCGCTAGTAGAAGGCTCCAGCTCTGTTCATGGACAGTGACTTCAGGAGTTTCCCCTGGGCCATTCCCCAGGTGACGTATCCCACTGTATGCCATACAGTCGGATACGTTTTAGCTAAATAGATCAAAATCCGGAGCATTAACCGGTCACTGTCGGCTCCATGGTTTCCTTCACTGTAATTTTAAACCTACAAAGAACCTCAAAACAGGGTAAAGCGAAAAGGAGAATGCCCAATATGACTCTGAAACAACCTACAAAGCGCGAAAGCGCAAGGGACATAGCATCCCAATAGAATATGAAGATAACTACCATGAATAGTAAAAAATATACATCTTTATTATTACATAACGATACATGGTATTACAATAATAAATACAACAAAAATAACGGATCATATATCAGGAGAAATAGCAGTCAGGTACAGATGACAACATACCATGAGGGAAACAAGAGACAACCAAACTCTGAAACACGTCCCAATACTAGACACGCCATGCGCACAAGTATAATATAATGCCAATAGGGTATACAAAATATATGTATATGAGGTTACATCTATAAAAGAAATGCTGCCCGTTGCAAAATGTGCATAGCAAGTGCCCGTTACAGATCACTGGCGCAGATACAGGCAAAAGTCACAGATATATGCCAAAAAAGGTAGTGTGAAAACGGATATACCTGTGGACATGATGGCAGCACGGGACGTGGAGAGACGGCACAGGAACGCCTCGACGAGCGTTTCGCCTGCGACCGGCTTCGTCAGGAGCCTCCTGACAAAGCCGGTCGCAGGCGAAACGCGCGTCGAGGCGTTCCTGTGCCATCTCTCCACGTCCCGTGCGGCCATCATGTCCACAGGTATATCCGTTTTCACACTACCTTTTTTGGCATATATCTGTGACTTTTGCCTGTATCTGCGCCAGTGATCTGTAGCGGGCACTTGCTATGCACATTTTGCAATGGGCAGCATTTCTTTTATAGATGTAGCCTCATATACATATATTTTGTATACCCTGTTGGCATTATATTATACTTGTGCGCATGGCGTGTCTAGTATTGGGACGTGTTTCAGAGTTTGGTTGTCTCTTGATTCCCTCATGGTATGTTGTTCCTTCACTGTAATTGACATCGGCACCAAAATCAGTTAATGCGTATAACGTACAAACGTGAGCGCCACAATTTCCGTTGCCCACCCCCGGTAATGGAGGGGGGGCCCCAGACATCTTGGCTGTATGGGGCCCAGAAATTCCTGATGGCGGCCCTGGATACAGCAAGTAAAGACAGTTACGGTCTAGTAGGACTCTCCCCTGCATCAGGTAGGCGTGCCCTTTACTTTGTCTTATGAAAGTGTGAGCTAGCCAGTCATCAACTGTCAGTCTTTAACCCTCAATTGTACCTCTTATATTGAGAAGTGTTAATTTGTCTGCTGTGGCTGGGTGCACTGTAAACAATAATAAATAATAAAGCTTTTTGTTGCCACGTGCACTTGGAGCTGTTTCCACCTCTTCCGCCACAATTCTGTAAGGGTCGTGTACCATACCAGTCCCCACCTTTACTACAGGTCATCTTCAATTGGTACGGCATTTCCTTGATTTTTTTATCCAGTGTCTGGTAAGCATGCAAACATACCATACTTTTCTTGTGACTTTTTAGAATAAGCTACCCATTATATGACTTGTATATGACATTTTTTAGCAGTATACACCTGGGCAGGCTCTATCTCTAATTATCAGATTTCTCTGAGCTAGTGGGTAAAGCCCAGCTGCTATTATGTCTTCTATACATAGCACATATAGATGAGGCGAATTCTGCTATCCAATCTCTATCTATCCCATTTATGCAGCAGCATTAAGGAATTATAAAGTAGTGTGAGCAATGCAGCTGAGAATCCAGCACTAGGGTGACATAGAAATTCTACCAAAAGCTGCAGCTATAGCTTCTCCCCCTTTCCTGCCAAACAACACAGCATTATCTTATAGTATACAGCTTCCATACCGACTGTGTTTACAACTAGTGATATCTCCGGTTGTTTCACAGCTAGAACTGCGATATTGGTGTCATATGAAATATTAGATAAGTGTGGCATAACTAGGATTAGCTAGGAGATAGGGCATTACTAAACTGGTTCCCAGATCCTCTTTAAAGGGGTTTTCCAGTCCATAAAAATTGATGGTCTATCCTCAGGATAGGCCATCAACAGCTAATGTGTCAGGGTCTGACTCCTGGGACCCCCGCCGATCAGCTGTTTTAAAGGATACTTCTACACTATACTATATACACATAATAATCATTAAACACTATAAAAAAAAATATTTTTTATTTACAACAGGATTGCTTGAATCTCAAGATACATCCCCTTCAAAACTGTACCAGCTGCAACAATTCATGCATATACTGTAATTACTGGAACAGATGTTGTTACTGAAACAAGATAAGAAGAATATTGAAAAATGCAAAATCTTTATAAAAACTTGAAAAATAAGTAAATGTTATTCATATATAATGAAAGCAATTTGGTTGATATGTGTATAGCGTATTTTGATTAACTATAATATGTACAAATCAGCTCCTTGTTTTTAAAAGCCATTGATTTCTAACTTTTAGCCTGGAAACGTCTATCGCTATTTTCCCTTAAACCTTTCATCATTGCAATACATTACAATGCAATACAAGAAAACAGTGACCAAAAAAAACAATATTGGTAACTGCAGAAATTGACATAAAAATTAATGGAACAATAAACATTTTATAAAATGAGTAGAGATGAGCGAACTTATCAAAAGTTCGGTTCGGCTAGTTCGCCGAATTTCACAAAAAAGTTCGGTTCGGACCGAACCTGTCACTTCCGTGCGCCGAGCATGCTACTGTCCAGGGTGCTGATAGAGTTAATGGGCTGCACTAACTCTTTCAGCAATCTTGACAGTACATGCTCGGCGCGCGGAAAATACAATTTAAATGTAATAAAAAAATAAAAATTATACGTTCGTACTTACTTTCCTCCTGTCCGGCCTCCAGCGATGACGTTTCATCCCTTTCGCCGCTGCAGCCAATCACAGGCTGTAGTGGCGGTCACGCACGTCAGGATGACGCTTCATCCCACGTGACCGCCTCTGCAGCCAATCACAGGCTGCAGCGGCGACATGGATGAAACGTCATCGCTGGAGGCCGGACAGGAGGAAAGTAAGTATGAACGTATTATTTTTTTTTTTTGGCATGTATGTATGTTGGCATGTATGTATGTATGTATGTATGTATGTTGTCATGTATGTATGTATGTATGTATGTATATATGTGCATGTATGTTTGCATGTATGTTGGCATGTATGTATATATGTGCATGTTTGTATGTATATTTGCATGTATATATTTGCATGTATGTATGTATGTATGTTTGCATGTGTGTATGTTTGCATGTATGTATTTTTGCATGTATGTTGTCATGTATGTATGTATGTATATATGTGCATGTGTGTATGTATATTTGTATGTTTGCATGAATGTATGCATGTATGTTTGCATGTATGTGTGTTTGCATGAATGTATGTTTGCATGTATGTATGTATGTATTCATGTTTGTATGTATATTTGAATGTGTGTATATATATGTATGTATGTATGTATGTTTGCATTTATGTATGTATGTATGTTGGCATGTATGTATGTTGTCATGTATGTATGTATGTATGTATGTATGTATGTTGTCATGTATGTATATATGTGCATGTATGTTGGCATGCATGTATATATGTGCATGTGTGTATGTATATTTGCATGTATATATTTGCATGTATGTATGTTGTCATGTATGTATGTATGTATATATGTGCATGTATTTTTGCATGTATGTTGGCATGTATGTATACATGTGCATGTTTGTATGTATATTTTCATGTATATATGTTTGCATGTGTGTATGTTTGCATGTGTGTATGTATGTTTGCATGTATGTATGTTTGCATGCATGTATGTTGTCATGTATGTTTGTATGTATGTTGTCATGTATGTATGTATATATGTGCATGTATGTATGTTTGCATGTTTTTATTTTTGCATGTATGTTTATATATATGTGCATGCTTGTATATATGTATGTATGTATCTTTGCATGTTTGTTTGTATGTATGTTTTCATGTGTGTGTGTATGCATGTATGTATGTATGATAGTTTGCATGTATATATGTGTGTATGTTTGCATGTATGTATATTTGCATGTATATATGTGCATGCTTGTATGTATGTTTGTTTGTATATATGTATGTATGTATGTATGTTTGCATGTATGTTTGTTTGTATATATGTCTGTATGGCCATGTATGATACTGTCTGCTGGCGCCCTGTATCTAAGTCAACTTCACGGCAGGCTTCTATACATGGTATAACAGTCAGTATCACACATTAAACTGAATCTAAGCCTACGACATGTTTTATTTCATTTATTTTATTTTTTTTACAGGTTTGGTGTTTGGACTACGTCGGTTTCGAGGACTACTTAGATGACGTTTTTTTTTCTACAATAAAATGGTTAATGAGGGTTGTGTTGGGGGTGCTTTATTTCAATAAAATATTTTATCTATATCTTTGTCTTTTTCTTTTCAAATTTTATTACTACCACTTTAGTAATGGCCGCTGTCTGAGTGACAACATCCATTACTAAGGCGAGGCTTAGTGTTAGCCGGTGCAGAGGCTAACACTAACCACCATTATTACCCCGGTACCCACCACCACCAGGGGTGCCGGGAAGGGCCAGGTACGATCCAGTACCCGACCATCTGTTGTGATGGTCGGGCTCTGGGGCGGCCGCAGGCTGGTATTATGAGGCTGGGAAGGGCCTAAAACAGTGGACCTTCCCACCCTTGTAATGCTAGGCTGCTGCTGCTGTGTTGTATCTGGCTGGTTATAAAAGTGGGGGGGACCCCACGTCATTTTTTTAAATTATTTATTTATTTTAATATTTTTTTTAAAAAGACATGGGGTTCCACCCAATTTATCATAACCAGCCACAAACAACACAGTGTTATTAGCCTGGGAATGGACAAAACCAGTGGCCCTTCCCACCCATGTAATGCCAGACTGCTGCGGCCTTGTATATGGCTGGTTATTAAAAATGTGGGGGACCCGTCTATTGCTAAATTTGTTAATTCAAAAAAAAAAAACGACGTGGGGGTCCCCCCCATTTTTATAACCAGCCCGATACAACACAGCAGCAGCAGCCTAGCATTACAAGGGTGGGAAGGTCCACTGATTTTGGCCCTTCCCAGCCTCATAATACCAGCCTACGGCCGCCCCAGTACCCGACCATCACAACAGATGGTCGGGTACTGGATCGTACCAAGCTCTTCCCGGCACCCCTGGTGGTGGTGGGTACCGGGGTAATAATGGGTGGTTAGTGCTAGCCTCTGCACCGGCTAACACTAAGTACCGCCTTAATAATGGACGCTGTCAATCAGCCAACTGCCATTATCTAGGCACTAATAAAGTTTAAAAAAAAACACAAAGACAATTCTTTTTTATTGAAATAAGAAATCCCCAACAAAACCCTCGTTAACCATTTTATTAAAATTTGAAAAAACGTAGATCTACGCAGTAGTCCAACGAATCGAACATGTAGTCCAATCGGTTCATCAAAATCTGCAACAACATAAAAAAACAGTTATCAATGTGAACAATACCAATACTTCTACTCACCTACACACATATATACACGCACACACAAACAAACAACCATACACAAACACACACATATATACACAAACACAACAAGATATACACACACACACACACACACACACACACATAAACAGACAAACACACACACATATACACAAACTCACACATATACAAACAAAAACACACATATCCAAACACACACACAGTTATACACACACATACACGAACACATATACACAAACACATATACAAACAAAAACACACATACCCAAACACACACATATACACAAACACATATACACAAACACACCCATATATACACACAAACACACACACATAAACACACCCCCATATACACACATATACACAAACACACACATATACAAAAACACACACAAACATCTACACACAAACATATACACAAATACACCCATATATACACAAACACACACACATATACACAAACACACATAGACACATACCCAAACACACATATATACACAAACACAGTTTCTTTTAAATGCTGCTGGGGAACCCGCTCGATCCACTATATAAGGCTGCGCTACAGTGCAGCATTTAAAAGAAACAGGATCCTGACCTGTCCATAGAGTTTAAGGCAGCACAGAGTATTTCAGGAGATGAGCGTGCAGATTCAGTGCTGCTGTGAACTCTGCTCTTACCATTACGTAGCTCTCAGTCTGTTACCTCTCCTCCACTCCTGTCCTCCAGAACACCTTCACATGATTGGCAAGTCACCACGTAATGGTAAGAGCAGAGTTCACAGCAGCACAGAGTATTTCAGGAGATGAGCGTGCGGATCTTGTGCGGGGTGGTGACTTGCCAATCATGTGAAGGTGTTATTGAGGACAGGAGTGGAGGAGAGGTAACAGACTGAGCTACGTAATGGTAAGAGCAGAGTTTACAGCAGCACAGAATCTGCACGCTCCTCTCCTGAAATATTCTGTGCTGCTGTGAACTCTGCTCTTACTATTACGTAGCTCTCAGTCTGTTACCTCTCCTCCACTCCTGTCCTCAAGAACACCTTCACATGATTGGCAAGTCACCACCCCACACAAGATCCGCACGCTCATCTCCTGAAATACTCTGTGCTGCTGTGAACTCTGCTCTTACCATTACGTGGTGACTTGCCAATCATGTGACGGTGTTATTGAGGACAGGAGTGGAGGAGAGGTAACAGACTGAGAGCTACGTAATGGTAAGAGCAGAGTTCACAGCAGCACTGAATCTGCACGCTCCTCTCCTGAAATACTCTGTGCTGCTGTGAACTCTGTTCTTACCATTACGTAGCTCAGTCTGTTACATCTCCTCCACTCCTGTCCTCTATAACACGTTCACATGATTGGCAAGTCACCACCACGCACAAGATCCGCACGCTCATCTCCTGAAATACTCTGTGCTGCTGTGAACTCTGCTCTTACCATTACGTGGTGACTTGCCAATCATGTGAAGGTGTTCTTGAGGACAGGAGTGGAGGAGAGGTAACAGACTGAGAGCTACGTAATGGTAAGAGCAGAGTTCACAGCAGCACTGAATCTGCACGCTCATCTCCTGAAATACTCTGTGCTGCCTTAAACTCTGTGGACAGGTCAGGATCCTGTTTCTTTTAAATGCTGCACTGTAGCGTAGCCTTATATAGTGGATCGAGCGGGTTCCCTAGCAGCATTTAAAAGAAACAGGATCCTGACTTGTCCACAGAGTTTAAGGCAGCACAGAGTATTTCAGAAGATGAGCACGGGCAGCCGTTCGTTTTTCCGAGCCGTGCTCCCATTATGCACACGACCGTAAAAACACCCGTTATTGCGGGTCGTAATTACGACCCGCAATAACGGGCTCATAGACTTCTGTTACCCACGGGTACCTTTCCGTTTTCTCACGGGAAGGTGCCCGTGCCGTTAAAAAAATAGAACGTTCTATTTTTCTATTTTACGCGCCGTGCTGCTATAATTATAATGACAGCACGGTTCGCAAAAGCGGCCGGCTGCCCGTGGCCGGCCGTGCTCGTAATTACGAGTCGTAATTACGAGCACGGCCCGTAAAATAAAAAAATAGAACATGTTCTATCTTTTTAACGGCACGGGCACCTTCCCGTGAGAAAACGGGAAGGTACCCGTGGCTAACAGAAGTCTATGGGCCCGCTATTTCGGGTCGTAATTACGACCCGTGATAACGGGTGTTTTTATGGTCGACTCGTGTGCATGAGGCCCCGTAATGACGGGTGGCTACATGTGTGCACCCGTCATTACGGCAGCGTTGCTAGGCGACGTCAGTAAGGGTATGTGCACACACACTAATTACGTCCGTAATTGACGGACGTATTTCGGCCGCAAGTACCGGACCGAACACACTGCAGGGAGCCGGGCTCCTAGCATCATATTTATGTACGATGCTAGGAGTCCCTGCCTCTCCGTTGAACTACTGTCCCGTACTGAAAACATGATTACAGTACGGGACAGTTGTCCTGCAGAGAGGCAGGGACTCCTAGCATCGCACATAACTATGATGCTAGGAGCCCGGCTCCCTGCACTGTGTTCGGTTCGATACTTGCGGCCGAAATACGTCCGTCAATTACGGACGTAATTAGTGTGTGTGCACATACCCTAAATAGTCACTGTCCAGGGTGCTGAAAGAGTTAACTGATCGGCAGTAACTGTTTCAGTACCCTGGACAGTGACTACCAATCACAGTACCTGTAAAAAAAAAGACGTTCATACTTACCGGGAACTCCCTGCTTCCTCCAGTCCGGTCTCCTGGCCGTTGCCTTGGTGACGCGTCCCTCTCGACATCCGGCCCGACATTCCTTGATGACGATGCAGCCCATGTGAGCGCTGCAGCCAATCACAGGCTGCCGCGGCCTCTGCAGCCAATCACAGGCTGCAGAGGCCTCTGCAGCCAATCACAGGCTGCCGCGTCAGAAAAGGTCGGACTGGAGGAAGAAGAGGGACTCGTCACCAAGACAACGACCGGGTACGTATGAAATGCTTTTTATTTTATTTTTAATCAGCAGCCTCTTTTCTCTATCAGTGATTGATAGAGATAAGTGGCTGCCGATTTGTATAATGTTTTTGACCGGGTTCGGTCAAAACGGGTTCGGCCGAACCCGGTGAAGTTCGGATTCGCTGCGAACCGAACTTTTCCGGAAGTTCGGACCGAAACCGGGTTCGGTTGTCCCGGTTCGCTCATCTCTAAAAATGAGGATAAAGTTTTTTTTTCATCTGTGACAACAGCAGAGCACATTACTACACAGATAAGTAGTATAATTTAAGTCAACTGTGCTTGCAGCATTCCAGACTTATTTTGCATCTGTGACACAAGCAAAGCATACTGACAAAAGAAAATAGTGCAAGTTAGGCCACTTTCACATGACAGTATTTTAGTCAGTATTTTGCTTCAGTATTTGTAAGCCAAAAATAGGAGTGGGTCCAAAACACAGCACAGCGGTACAAATCTTTTCATTATACTCTGAGTAGATTTGACTCCTGGTTTTCCCTGTCACAGTACTGGCCAGTGAGAGAGGGTGTTGCATCTCCTTCCCTTCATGGAAATAACATGCCAATTAGACAGGGGCCAAACAGGCATGTTAACCTAGAAATTGGAAAGAAAGCTGTTGGCCGAACGATTATTAGGCAGATGACATCTATGACCATCTTTAGAGCTCCAAATTCTCCTCTAAGGCTGGGATTACACATGCGGTTTCTGTGGAATTTTTTGTGGCAGTTTTTTTAGCCAAACACAGTAGTGGATGCAAAAGCGAAGAGACGTATCAGTCTTTCCTTTATAATTTTCCTTAGTTTTAGAACTACTTCTGTGTTTGGCTAAAAAGAACTGCAAATAAGAAAAAAAAAAAAACAACAATTTTTGTAAACTGAAGAATTTTTGGTGGAATTTGAGGTCTGTCACTTTAAATCCACATAGCTCTCTCTTGGGTTTTCACTTTTACAGGAGAAAGGTGCCACAGCAGCGATAGAGGAAGCTCGAGACTTGTGTTTAAGTCATTCATAATTTTCTGAATGCATGTAGGCAATACACACAAAGGACACACTGTTTCTGGAACATATTAGCTCATATTAATTAATCTCTGTATGCTTGGCGTGTAAGAAATAATATTCTAGAAATTTACGTCCTATATTTTTTACAAATGTTCTTAAAAGTGATATGTCCATTACTGTAATTATAAATCTCCCAAACACAAGCTAAGCAGAATACTAATGGTGTTATTTTCCAATGTCCTAACTAGCAAGCCTTAAAATGTGCCACAAATTACAGTTTTCATCTGTATTGAATAATTACATTATGTAATCAGAAATATGAAAGCACTTGCCAAATTATACAACCAGGGAGCAAATTAGAATGATAATAGTCAAAGTTAACTTTAGCTCACAGATATAAATGTAATTAAAGATGCATTTGATGACAGGCATGGAGCTACTTTCATTTGTCATCATGTTTTCAACTTGTAATATGAAGAATATACTAAAGAAATAAAAATTTTACATTTTATCCCAAAAAAAAAAACATGTGTAATTACATGTATCAAAAGAAACTTCTGATATACAGTAATACTACTATCAATTCATGCAAGGACTGGTAAAGAAATACTGTTTGGTATGTTATGATGCACTATTGTTGTCATACTGGGGTTCTTTGTATAATTCTGAGGGCCAAGGGCGGGCTGGGCCGGGGGCCAGGGGGGTTCCCCAGGGCCGGTCCCTTTAATAGAATTTAGGGCCGCAACAATGTTGAGCCTGGGGAGTGGTGAGCACAGCTGTATTAACTCACCACTCCTCGGGCCTCTTCTCCTCCTCTACAGTAGCCCGAAACACATATTAGGGCTGTCCTATCAGGAGAGAGAGGGGCAGAGCTGGATCTTCAAGGTGGTAGAGCCCAGTGGCATAGTTATAGAGGTCACAGCGATCGCAATTGCGACCGGGCCCAGAAGCCAGATGCCCCCTGCACCAACATGAAACGTTACTATAGTAACTGGGGCCTATCTAATAAACTACACGGGCCCCTGTTACTATAGTAACTGACAGTACTTACCCGCCTCTTCCTGGAGCGCATCAGAGGTTCTGACGTCACAGCGCTATGCACAGCGCATAACGTCACGATGCTATGAGCTGTGCACAGCATCCCAACACTTGATGGAGTGAGGACCTGCGGCCGAAGAGGAGGTAAGCTTAATTTTAGTGTCTTGCTGATTGGTTGGGGTCAGACACCCGGGACCCCCGCCAATCAGCTGTTTTGAAGGGGTTGCAGCCGCTCGTACGAGTGCTACTTCCCCTTCATTCCAGTCACTTTTTTACACTGAATCGCCGACATGGACGTGTCAGCAATTTATAGTTTGAGCAAAGGAGGGAAATGAAGGGGAAGCAGCACTTGTACGAGCTCTGCACCCCCTACAAGACAGCTGATTGGCGGGGGTCCCGGGAGTCTGACCCCAACCTATCAGCTATTGATGGCCTATACTTAAGATAGGCCATCAATGTTTAGGGACTGGACAACCTTTAAAGCCTACCGTGTGTTAGGCTTAGATACAGGGCCCCAGCTTATACTGCATAAGAATACTGTCTGCTGGATCCTGTATCTAAGCTCACATTAGGCTTAGATACAGGGTCCAACAAACAGTATCACACATGCACATGGGCCCTGTTCACATCACCGCTGACCTTCCGTTGAGGGGTTCCGTCTGGTTAACCCCTCAACGTAAAGGCAAACGGAAACCTTAGCATCCGTTTGCATCATGGTGATGGAAACTTTGCTAATGGTTTCAGTTTGTCACAGTTGTGAACGGGTTCCGTTGTTTTGGCGGAATCAATAGCGCAGTCGACAATGCAAAACAACGAAACCCTGGCACAACGGTGACAAACGGAAATCTTTATTGAGATCAATGGTGAGGGAAACTGAAGCAGAGGTTTCAGTTTGCCTTTCTGTTGAGGGATTAACCTGACGGAACCCATCAACGGAAGGGCAGCGGTGATATGAACAGGCCCTTTCTAATGTTTTTTTTGTGTTTTTTTACAGGTTCGGTTGTTGGACTACGTCGGATTCCAGTACTTCTTTGATGACGGCTTTTTTATTCTCAATAAAGTGGTTAATGAGGGTTGTGTGGGGGTGTTTTATTTCAATAAATCTATTTTTTCTATGTCTTTGTAGTTTTTTTTAACTTTATCGCTGCCAACTTACTAATGGCCACTGACAGATTGACAGCGTCCATTACTAAGGCGGGGCTTAGTGTTAGCCGGTGAAAAGGCTAACACTAGCCCCCATTATTACCCCGGTACCCACCGCCACCAGGGGTGCCAGGAAGAGCCGGGTACGATCCAGTACCCGACCATCTGTAGTGATGGTCGGGCACTGGGGTGACCGCAGGCTGGTATTATTAGGCTGGGAAAGGCCAAAAACAGTGGCCCTTCCCACCATGGTAATGCTAGCCTGCTACTGCTGTGTTGTATCTGGCTGGTTATGAAAAATGGGGGGGACCCCACGTCATTTTTTTAAAATAAATAATTGGACAGCACGATGTGGGGTTCCCCTATTTTTATAACCAGCCAGATACAACATAGCAGCAGCAGCCTAGCATTACCAAGGTGGGAAGGGTCACAGTTTTTGGCCTTTCCCAGCCTAATAATACCAGACTGCGACCGCCCCAGTGCCCCTCTGTCACTACAGATGGTCGGGTACTAGATCATACCCGGCTGTTCCTGGTGACCAGGGTAATAATGGGGATTAGTGTTAACCTCTTCATGTCTAATATTAAGTCCCCCCTTAGTAATGGGCATTGTGAATCAGCCAGCGACAATTACTAGGGCGGTAGTTATAAAGTTTAAACACATACAAAGACATAGATAAAATATTTTATTGAAATAAAAATTCCACACAACCCTCGTTATCCATTTTATTGAGAATAAAAAAAAACGCAGTTATCGAAGTCGTCCTCGAATCTGAAGTAGTCCAACAACTGAACTTGTAAAAAAACAAACGCACAAAATAATTAGTATCACGTCAAAAAGGAAAATAATTATTATTCTTACCTTTCCTGGGTCCAGCGCTGGAGCTGCAATGTCAGCAAGCTGGGTCCTATATGTAATCCATTCATGTGTGATACTGTCTGCTGAGCCACTGTATCTAATCCTATCATGTGTGATACTGTCTGATGAGTCACTGTATCTAATCCTATCATGTGTGATACTGTCTGCTGGGCCCAATATCTAATCCTACCATGTGTAATACTGTTTGCTGGGCCCTATATCTAATCCTATCATGTGTGATACTGTTTGTTGAGCCACTAAATCTAAACCTATAATGTGTGATATTGTCTGCTAAGTCACAGTATCTAATCTTATCCATAGCTTTAGGGTCGCAGTGCTATAGATATGCTGTCTCATATATATATATATATATATATGCACATATTCATACACGCACACATTTTTTGGGGGGGGGGGGGCACATATGTATTGGGGCTGTTCCCTCTGATGTTTTAAGTCCTTAGCGACGCCCCTGGCTGCTAGTGCTGCATTGTTGGGTCACTTAGGTGACCCAGCGATGCAGCTGAGAGCTGCGGGCCATCGGCCCTGAGAAGTTTGGGGGGATGGGGCCAAGAAGAACATTTGCATCGGTGCCCATGAGCCTTTAGCTACGCCCCTGGTGGAGCCGGATCGTCAAGGGTGTGGAGCCTATTTGTTGCGGCAGCAGTGGTAGAAAGAAGTTGAAAATGAAGGAGAAAGAGAAGTGCCTGGAGCCAGCATCAAGGCCTTCCCTCAGGGTGCATGAACAGGTAAGCAGCATACAATGCATGTTTTCAAATCAAAAACTATCACCTATTCACAGGATAGATGATAATTGTTTGGTTTCTTGGCAACCCATCACTGGGACACCCAAGAATCGCAAAAACAAGGGTCCCGAAACCCCCGTTCCTCTTCACTGCACCTCCTGCAGTTTGAAGGATACTATATGGAGCGTCGGTCAAGTATGCGTCCGCCGCTCCATTCAATTTCTATGAAAATGATGGGAAACAGCTGAGCGCTGTTTCTGTCTTTCCCATACACTTTGAATTTGCTACCTGGCACTGGGGGTGCAGTGCCTAGGGCGTCCAGTATAGCTGCAGGAGCATTTTTTTTTTCTTTCCTAAAAAAAATGAACTGTGACCTGACTGACAGTCAGGTCACTCACGGGGGAGTAGACACTATTGTACTTAATTGTATTTGCGTCCTTAGGACGCAGAAACTATTGAAAGCTCTGGCGAGGCAAGGGAACCAGCAGTCCTGCCTCGCCATTCTGCACTTTTCTTGTGATGCAGGCGGCACAATGACATCATCGCGCCGACTATGCCATTCCGCTGGAGCCGGCCTGATCAGAAGAGACCAGGCCTGAATCACTGTAAGACAGGATGGCACGGAAACGCCAGCAACAAGGTATGATCTCTAGTAACGTAGTTACTAGCGATTATTCACTAGGGACCTCCAATATCTCCTAGCGCAGGGATGTCTTTGTATTTGTCCCCGCACTAGGTTAATTTTTGTTTGTTTGTGTTTTTTTCACAGGTTCGGTTATTGGACTACTTCGGATTCGAGGACTACATTGATGACGTCTTTTTTCTATTTTCAATAAAATGGTTAACGAGAGTTGTGTGGGTTTCTTTATTTTTATAAAAGATTTTTTCTGTGTGCCTGTTTTTTTAAAAACTTTTTTACTACTGCCTTAGTAACAACAACTATCTGATTGACAGCATCCATTACTAAGACATGGCTTAATGTTAGCTGGTGAAGAGGCTAATACCCCATTATTACCCCAGTACCGGCCGCCACCAGGGGTACTGGGTAGAGCCAGATACGATACGACCGCAGGCTGCTATTACAAGGCTGGGAAAGCCAAAAAACTTGGGCCTTCCCAACCTGGTAATGCTAGGCTGCAGCTGCTTTATTGTATCAGGCTGGTATTAAAAAAAAATGGTGAGGACTCACATCGTTTTTCTCCAATAATTTATTTTTTAAAAGAAAAACATGGGGACCCCCATTTTTTATAACCAGACAGATACAACATAGCAGCAGCAGGCCAGCATTACCAGGGTGGGAAGGGCCACGGTTTTTGGGTTTTCCCAGTCTAATAATTTCAGCCTGTGGATGCCCCAGTGCCCGACCAGGGTACTACAAAAAGTCTCAGTGGTGCAGTTCAGTCTGTCCCTGACTGTGTGATTAGGTATTTCTAAATTTCACCTTTATTTTCATCCTTGTTATGATGGTGTGGTTTTCATATTTAAGGGAGTGGGCGAGCAGTGTAACAAAATGAAGTAAAATTTGATGCGGCGCGCATTGCTTTTCCCCACTAGATATCAATCCTTGATCCACTGCATACTGGAAATGACCGGCCGTTTTGGGGATGCTCTGACCCAGTTGTCTAGACATCACAATATCACCCTTGCTAAAGTATGGACACACTATTAATTTTGCCCTTGGGGGTCCCTAGACTGCATATAATATATAGTAATGGAGATGGGGGCTTTAGTCTGCGAAAACTATATATAGTCGCTAGACTGCATGTAAGATATAGCAAGGAGGGTTCTTTAGCCTGCATGTAATAAATAGTAATGGGGTAAGTGGTCTCTAGCCTGTATGTAATATATAGTATGAGGGGAGTGGGGTATCTAGTCTTCATGTAATATATAGTAAAGAGAAGAGGGGTCTCTGGCCTGCATGTAATATATAGTACATGGGGGTCTCTAGTCTGCATGTAATATTTAGTAAGGGCAGAGGCGTAGCTAGGTTCTCCAGCACCCAGGGCAAAGAGTCAGTTTGGCGCCCCGCAACCTCTTTCCCGACATCTCCTTACCCCTCGCAATGTTTGCTTTCTCTACCATGAGATGTCATTTTTTTCACCTGTTTTTTATTATAACTCGAGCAAAAAAAAAACATTTGTACATTTTACAAGAAATATAGTTATATAAGGGAGTTAACATAACAATAAATTAAAAGAAAATAAATAAAGAGGTCAGTGTGCCTGACTAAAACAGATTGTATAACTTAGACTAATGAATCTATATGGTGACATAATGAACAGTCTCCTCTTGTAGATAGTGCCACACAACCCCCTTGTAGCTAGTGCCACACACAGCCCCCTCTAGATAGTGCCACATCCCCGCTTGTAGATACTGCTATACTTCCCCCCCCAGGAGACAGTGCGACACATGCCCCCTTGTAGATAATTCCACACACATTCCCTTGTAGGTACTGCTAGCCACCCTGTAGATAGTGCCACACAGCCCCCCCCTTGTAAATATTGCCACCCTCCCCCACTTGTAGATAGCGCCACACACACCCTCCTGTAAATAGCACTACACCCCCCTCCCTTTACATACCACCATTGAAGCTCCCTAGAGGAGCCCCTGACGTCACTGTCCATATATAGATAGTGATGTCAGGGGTTTCTCCAGGAGCGGAATCCCCAGGAAGAGCGTCGGCAACGCTTTGGCGGGGATTCCTCCACATCTCCCGACTTTCAAGTATCACACAGAGGGACTGATGTGGTGCGCATGTCAACACAGTATAATGCCCTCTAACTGCCCCCACACAGTATAATGCCCTCTAGCTGCCACCATACAGTATAATGCCCCCATAGCTGCCAACCTTACAGTATAATGCCCCCATAGATGCACCCATAGACTATAAAGGCCACACAGATGCCCCCATGCAGTATAATGCCCACACATTATTTTTCCATGCAGTATAATGCCCACACAGATGCCCCCATAGAGTATAATGTCCACACAGATGCCACCATGCAGTATAATACCCAGTACAGAATAATCAAATTCCCTCATACAGCATTGAGCCCATAAGAGCTCAATGCCCCCAAAGCTGCCCCATACAGCATAATGTCTCCATAGCTGTCCCATACAGTATAATGCCCTATAGCTGCCGCCATACAGTAGAATGCCCCCACAGCTGCACCATACAGTGTAATGCCCCTATAGCTGCCCCATACAGTATAATGCCCCCATAGCTGCCCCTCTACAGCATAATGCCCTCTTAGCTGCCACCATAGAGTATAATGCCCCCACAGCCACCCCATATAGTATAATGCCCCTATAGATTCCCCCATACAGTATAATGCCCCCATAACTCCCCCATACAGTATAATCAAATTCCCCAATACAGCATAATGCCTCTATATCTGACCCCATACTGCATAATGCACCCATAGCTGCCCCTATACAGCATAATTCCCCTATAGCTGCCCCCATACAGTATAATGCCCCATACAGTACAATGCCCCATAGCTGCCCCATACAGTACAATGCCCCATTGCTGCCCCCATAGAGCTCATTGCCCCCAAAGCTGCCCCTATACTGCATAATGCCTCCATAGCTGACCCCATAAAATATAATGCCCTATAGCTTCCTCCATACAGTAGAAAGCACCAGTTTCCCCTGTGGATAGTGCCCCTATATCAGAGACGTAGCTAGATTCTCCAGCACAAGGGGCAAAGATTCAGTTTGGCGCCCCCCCCCCAACCTCTTTCCAGACATCTCCTTCCCCCTCGCTGTGTTTGTTTTCTCTACCAATCAATGACGTGTCATTTCTTTTCCACATTTCTTTTTATGTAACTCGAGCATAAAAACATTTGCACATTTTACAAGCAATATAGTTCTATACACAACACCAGAACCAAGCCCAGTACATATATACAACACCAGCACAAATACAGCTCAATTTAGTGCAACCCCTGCCGTATAGGTATGTACGGCGTAAAACTACAGGTCCCAGCATGGCCCGAACAATGGTAAGGATATGCTGGGAGTTGCGGTTTCATAAAAAATAAATCATATCATAATCATCTCGCTGCAGATCATACAGTGACTACAGTGCTGATTAGAGACAGAATAAACATTTACATTAAGTGACTCACCGGTGACGTCTCAGATTCGAGTTATTTTTCTCCATCCGATCCAGACCTCTATGATGACTCCTCCCGGTCACAGACCATTTCTGCAGTTTGCTGCTCGGATGTCTTCAGCTTCTCCCTTTCCAACATGTCTACACCTATAAATAAAGATAAAGTTCTCATTATACCACACACTACGCCCCTAAATATAATAGCACCATACACTGCACCTCTAATTATAATTGCACTATACACCGTGTCCCATACACAAACACTGTGCCCCCTATAGATAGTGCCTGCCATAGAGCCCCCTGTAGATAGTGCCCCCCATAGATAGTGCCCCCATATAGCCCACCCCTGTATATAGTGTCCCACAAATAGTTCCCCCTATAGTGCTCCACAGATAGCCCAATCCTGTATATAGCCCCCTGTAGATATAGCCCACCCCTGTATATAGTGCTCCACATATAGTCCACCCCTGTATATAGTGCTCCACAGATAGCCCACCCCTGTATATAGCCCCCGCCAGTAGATATAGCCCACGCCTGTATATAGTGCTCCATAGATAGCCCACCCCTGTATATAGCCCCCCTGTATATATTGCCTACCCCTGTATAGAGTGCTCCTCAGATAGCCCACCCCTGAATATAGCCCCCCTGTAGATATAGCCCACCCCTGTATATGGTGCTCCATAGTTAGCCCACCCCTGTATATAGCCCCCCTGTAGATACAGCCCACCCCTGTATATGGTGCTCCATAGATAACCCACCCTAGTATATAGCCCCCCCTGTAGATAGAGCCCCCCATAGATAAAGCCCCACTGTAGATAAAGCCCCCCGTAGATAAAGCCCCCCTGTAGATAAAGCCCCCCCGTAGATAAAGCCCCCCCCCCTGTATATAAGGCCCCCCCTGAAGATACAGCTCCCATAGATAAAGCCCCCTGTAAATAAAGCCCCCCTGTAGATAAAGCCCCCCCCCCCCGTAGATAAGGCCACACACTTTTTTATTACAATCAAATAACAAACTATTCAAACTCACCTTAATCCCGCTCCCACGCCGGCCGGCAGCAATGGAGACCTGCTCTCTTCTGCGCAGGTCTCCTGGGGGTTGAACGAAGCGTCTATGAAAGGCGCTGATTGGCTGGGCAGGATGACATTCCCTGTCAGTCAGCGCCTTTCATCGACGGAAGCGTGATGTCGCTTCACTGGTACAAAAGAGCTGAATAGCTGGACACGGAACGTACCCGGCCATTCATTGCTTCTAATTGTACCTATGTCCTATAGACACAGGTACAATTATAGTGCAGGAGGAGGTGGCGCTGGCGCCCCCCTCTAAGTTGCGCCCGGGGCACATGCCCCACCTGCCCCCCCTAGCTACGCCCCTGCCTATATAGTGCCATAGTGGCCATGTAGGTAGTGCCACACACCCCTTGAAGATAGCGCAACTGTCCCTGTCCATAGCGCCATTGGAACTTCCTCTAGGAGTGGAGTCCCCAGCCAGAGCATAGGCCGGGGATTCCGCTCCTAGATGTTAATGTCCATATATGGTAATTTAAGAAGTTTGAGAAAAAAACTGATATTCCCTGGTGCTGCTAACTGGTAAAACCCTTCTTGAGTAATGAGGATTTAAAACAAGCAAATGTAATATCAGATATTGTTTTAATTACTATGCGTTTCAAGGCCGGACCGGCCTCTTCATCAGGTAAAATACAAATGCTATACATTCCCTTTGCAAATGTGGAATATATAGCCAAGGCAAAGTGTTAAAAAAATGTGTGAATACTATACATTCCCCTTGCAAAGGTGGAATATATAGCCAAGACAAAGTGTTCAAAAAATGTGTGGAAAAGTGCCAAGTCACCTCTGCCTATATAATAATTTTTTAATTTTATTAACACGTACATGCCACTGTGATCGGTGAAATAAGTGTGTCCCCTACCTTTCTTATCTATACTGCAGTCTTTTAACCCTTTCAGGACCGAGCTCATTTTGGCCTTCAGGACCAGACCTATTTTTTCAAATCTGACATATTTCACTTTATGTGGTAATAACTCCGGAATGCTTTTACCTATCAAAGCGATTCTGAGATTGTTTTCTCGTAAGACATTGGACTTTATGATAGTGGAAAAATTTGGTTGATAAATTCAATATTTATCAGTGAAAAACACCAAAATTTTGTGAAAAATTGCAAAATTTGCATTTTTCTAAATGTAAATATATCTGCTTGTAAGACAGGCAGTTATACCACACAAAATTGTTGCTAATTAACATCCCCCACATGTCTACTTTAGATTGGCATAGTTTTCGGAACGTCCTTTTATTTTTCTTTGACGTCACAAGGCTTATAACTTTAGCAGCAATTTCTCACATTTTCAAAACAATTTCAAAAGGCTATTTTTACAGGGGCCAGTTCAGTTGTGAAGCGGCTTTTAGGGCCTTATATATTAGAAACCGCCAAAAAGTCACCCCATTTTAAAATCTTCACCCCTCAAAGTATTCAAAACAGCATTTAGAAAGTTTCTTAACCCTTTAAACGTTTCACAGGAATTAAATCAACGTAGAGGTGAAATGTTCAAATTTCATTTTTTTTTTGCAGAAATTCATTTTTAATCTATTTTTTCTGTAACACAGAAGTTTTTACCAGAGAAATGCAACTCAATATTTATTGCCCAGATTTTGCAGTTTTTAGAAATATCCCACATGTGGCCCTAGTGTGGTAATGGACTGAAGCACTGGCCTCCGAAGTAAAGGAGCACCTAGTGGATTTTGGGCCTCCTTTTTATTAGAAAATATTTTAGGCTCCATGTCAGGTTTGCAGGGCTCTTTCGGTGCTAAAACAGTAGAAACCCCCCAAAAGTGACCCCATTTGGGAAACTACACCCCTTGAGGAAATTATCTAGGGGTATAGTGAGCATTTTGACCCCGCAGATTTTTTTCAGAAATTATTGGAAGTAGGCTGTGAAAATTAAAATCTACATTCTTTCAAAGAAAATGTAGGTTTAGCTAATTTTTTCTAATTTCCACAAGGACTAAAGGAGAAAAAGCACCGCAACATTTGTAAAGCAATTTCTCCCGAGTAAAACAATACCCCACATGTGGTAATAAATGGCTGTTTGGAGATGCTAGGAGTCCCTGCCTCGCTGCAGGACAACTGTCCCGTACTGAAAACATGATTACAGTACGGGACAGTTGTCCTGCATCGTATATAAGTATGATGCTAGGAGCCCGGCTCCCTGCACTGTGTTCGGTCCGGTACTTGCGGCCGAAATACGTCCGTCAATTACGGACGTAATTAGTGTGTGTGCACATACCCTAATTATGGCAGTGTTTTTGAGGGTTTTTTTTTACGGCGTTCACTGCGCTGGATAAATAACATAATATTTTTATAGTTTAGGTCGTTACGGTCGCAGCGATACCAAATATATATGGTTTTATTATTTTTTTCAATAATAAATGACTTGATAAGTGAAAAAGGGCGATTGTGTTTTATTTTATTATTTGAAACTTTTATTGTATGTTTTACAACTTTTACAACTTTCACTTTTACTTTTTTTACACTTTTTTTTTTTACACTTTTCTTCCCACTAGGGGACTTGAAGGTCCAACTGTTTGTTTGATGTTCTAATACATTGCACTACCTATGTAGTGCAATGTATTGGAACTGTCAGTTGTTCATTGACAGCAAGCCGATCAGGCTCCGCCTCTGGGCGGGGCCTAATCAGCTTACGTAATGGCAGACAGGAGTCCATTGTTAGGGCTCCTGTTGCCATGGTAGCAGTCGCCAGCCTTGCCATTGCTACAAACCTCTAGGATGCAGCGATAACAATGGATCGCTGCATCGAAGGGGTTAATGCCAGGAATCGGAGCAAGCTCCGGATCCTGGCAATAGATCGGGGTGTCCGCTGTAACATACAGCGGACACCCACTGCTGATGATGCCGGGAGGCAAGTATTAGCCCTCCGATCGCCTTTGCAGCCACCGGCAACCCAGCGATCACGTGGGGTGCCGGTGGCTATAAACTCCTCACATGCTGCGATCTCTATTGAACGCAGCATGTGAGGGGTTAATCGGCCGGATCGGAGGCTAGCTCCGGTCCTGGCCGATACCTCAGGGTGACATCTCCATCTTGAAAAGGCGGTAAGACACCAGTTTTAATCACGTAACTGTACGTGATTGGGCGGGAAGGGGTTAAAGGCAAGGAGTCGTGAAAAAATTTTGTATATATTTTTTTATATAATATTGCTTTTAGTATGTCATTAAAATTAATTTTATTTATTTGTGTTTTTGTGTTGTACTTTTTATTTTTTTCTTTCTTTTACTTCTCTATGGGGGCTGCCATTTTTTTTTCATCTCTGTATGTGTCGATTAACGACACATACAGAGATGGAATATGGCAGCTACAGTGCATAGGAGTCAATGAACAGCTCCCGTCCATCACCTCTGCTCTCTGGCTCTGTACTGCGCAGACGCAGGTCAGAGTCACACAGAAGAGCAGCTGTTTGCAGGGAGATAGCAGGCACCATCATGTAGACCAGCTGCACTGCAGGTAAGGTGTGTGTCTCTGTCTGTCCCTCTTCTCTCACAGACCGCCGCTCTTGTGACCCCCGACGGCCCCCCCAATGGGCCCCCCCGGCATGCCCACCCCCGACGAGCCCCCCCCCCGGCGTGCCCCCCACAGCGTGCCCCCCCCCGGCGGGCCCCCCCTCCCCCGGCGGCCCCCCCACCTGACGGGGCCCCCTATAGTCGTGCAGGACTCTGTATAAAGGACACATGATGTAACTGTCCTGGGAAAGCTGGGTGATAAACAATATGCCCGCTGTTAGTGTGGTACCAAGCTTTCCCAGACCCCTGAACGATAAATCTCTCTAGTTGTGCTGAGACTGAGAAGTTCATTAGTCACATTCCCAAACAGTCTCAGTACAACTAGAGAGATTTACCGTTCAGGGGTCTGGGAAAGCTGGGTGACCACCATTACCCCTCCTACTGGAATGTGAGGGGTACATTAGTCACATCCCCAAACACACTCCAGTAGGAGGGGTAATCGAGGTCACCCAGCTTTTCCAGAAGCAGATATAACCGGGAATGGGCTGGATGGACGGGCTGAGGGTGCACAGGATTTTTGGTGATCCCCCTCTGTCATGTAATCGGACCTAGGTTAGCGGTTCTGATGCAGACGGGGTTCATGTGACTATTAGGCTGGGTTCACACGACCACATTAACGTCCGTAATGGACGGACGTATTTCGGCCGGAAGTCCCGGACCGAACTCAGTGCAGGGAGCCGGGCTCCTAGCATCATAGTTATGTACGATGCTAGGGGTCCCTGCCTCTCTGCAGGACAACTGTCCCGTATTGTAATCATGTTTTCAGTACGGGACAGTAGTTCCACGGAGAGGCAGGGACTCCTAGCATCGTACATAACTATGATGCTAGGAGCCCGGCTCCCTGCACTGAGTTCGGTCCGGGACTTCCGGCCGAAATATGTCCGTCCATTACGGACGTTAATGTGGTCGTGTGAACCCAGCCTTAATCTGTCCATAACAAGTTAAAGTAAATACTCCTAGGTCTATTTTGGCTCCTTGTCTGTCTCTTCTCCCAATGTACCAGGGGCAGTCAGATCTTGAACGCGTTATGTTGAAGACATTGCACTTGTAAGTAAATAAACAATTTCATAATTTTAGAGTTCTTCCGTGTCCCTCTCCTCGGGATGTAGAACCTTTTTACAGTGGCTGGCGTGAATCCAGTTGGGTTTTCCTTCAAGTTTCACCGAAGTCCTTGTGGTTAGCAACACCTGGAAAGGACCTTCGCATCTGAGGTTGAGATCTCTTTATCACAACCCACTCTCCAGGCTGAAACTTATGAGAGCAAAACCTAAAGTTTGGAGTCTGACCCACCAAAATAGTATTAAAACAAAGTAACTTTATTGAATTAATATAAAATAACACATATATTAAAAAACAGAGATGATTTCCACAGTGCGGAAAGACAACCAGATTAGATATACATGATAAATACAAATACGTAGGTAAAAGGTGACACAGTTTAATAAAAAAGATAGATTAGCAGCACATTGCAATTGCATGATGTATATATTCTAATACATGAAACGGCAAGAGAACCTGTTCAGCAAAAAAATAATTTTATTATTAATGGGTGTGAATCAATGCCCATAGATAGAGCCAGATGGAAAAGGTACTAATACTGTAGACAAGCAATATATATAGCTCAATTTAACCAAGTAAAGGACACATATTACATGGTAAAGCCAGTGCAATACCTATATTGACAGCCAAGAGTTAAATACTCAATACTCAATAGGTTTTAAAAAGAGAAACCTTTTCGCTGAAAAAATATTGTTACATATGCTGAAGAGGGACTCTTACCCATTTTGACAGTCAACGTCTCTGGTGTCAACCCCGACGCACGTTTCGGCCCGGAAGCCTTCGTCTGGGGGTGGTATTAGGACTGAAAATGCAGTCCCTTTAAAGCAACCCTAAACCAATCACAGTTAGCTCTAAAAGAATCCAGCAGCTGTGAGTTAGTGTAAATAATTGCAGCAACGTCGTTGCAGGCAAACACTTCCGGTGTATTGGACCCGGAAACACTGGAGACCGTGATCACGTGTCCAGTGCTCCGGCCCCAGGCAAGAGGTGAAACCATGGCAACAGACGCCGTGCATACGCAATCAGCATCGGACGTAAAACAGGTAAGCTGCTACATTTGGGTCATATATAGATACAAGACGGAAAAGAGAATCAGTTCAAAATGCATACATATCAAAAAAGAGGCCGATCATAACATTCTCAAGCGGAAAAGCAGCAATGGTGAACGATGTTTACTTAGCCGATATAATTGGCAAACGACAAAGAAACGAAGATGCATGTATAAGCAAATACTAATAAATATAAATAAAATAATAAATATGCACCAATGTGTTAAAAACGTTTAACCCTTTCCCTATTTGTGTGAAAGCGGTGAAAATATATATATATATATATATATATATATATATATATATATATATATAAAAACATCATATCTATACATGAAGATATATAGAAGAATCGAAAAAAATATATATAAACACATACAACAAGAGGTGCGTAGCACCAAAATATATATTACATTAAAGGTACATACATAGTGACAAAAAACACGAAAATATACATTAATTTGATATACTTAATTCTAAAGACACGAGAGTGAGAAAATTGAAACAAATTAAATTGGGTGACAAAAGATAAACAGGTGCAAAGTTATATACAATGTAAAAAAGAGAAAAAGGAAAAAAAGGGGTCGTCTGTTCGTTTGCATGTATTTCCAAATTAATTCGCCTTATGATATATATTAATAACAACAATACAAATGATATTACACAAAATATACATACATGTATATCTCAATATCAAATGTATGTTCAAGATGTATTCACATATTAATTAATATTAAAAAAACAGATGTAACCATATAAATATATGTGATTGTAGGAGTGTTTATACACATATATATATATGCCAGAACCAATCAATTCATAGATTAGTAAAAAAAATGTAAGTAGGTTTTTTAGGGTCAGCATATATATATATATATATATATATATATATATATATATAAATATTAAAAAAAAAAATTTTTGTTTATTTCATAAGATCATAAAAATATTCATTAGAACAAGCAAATAAATAGTGCACCAAATATAATGGAGAGAGAATGAAAACAATACATGTGTGTGAAAAAAGTTTTTTATCTGCAATAATATACAATATATATAAAAAAAAAATATATATATATATATATATATATATATATATATATATATATATGAAAAAAGTGAAGAAAATCTAATAAATTATATATATATATATATATATATATATATATATCTCCTTGTGACCCCAACTGTGTCACCTATTACCTACGTATTTGTATTTATCATGTATATCTAATCTGGTTGTCTTTCCGCACTGTGGAAATCATCTCTGTCTTTTAATATATGTGTTATTTTATATTAATTCAATAAAGTTACTTTGTTTTAATACTATTTTGGTGTGTCAGACTCCAAACTTTAGGTTTTGCTATTAATCAGCGGGTTCCACCGTTACTACCATGCTTAAGTCCCTATAGACACTATGTACTAAGTCAAATATATGACTATAACAAATGAACTTGGGGAGATTTTTCTGTGGTGTTCTTCATTTAGGTATACTATTATCATCTGTTTGTTTTGCAGCCTCTGGGAGGACTTTAAAGCCAGGGAAAAAGCCTGGCTGACCAAATTAGATACGGTCTTCAGAGATGAACCCATGGTGGGAGATTCTGACACTCAAGGAAATTTGGCTGCTATTAGAAATAGCTTAAAAGCATTACTCCACAAGCGTACGAAAACGTGGTGGAACAAGGCTTTTCTAGAAAAGTATTTACAAAGGGGCCTTATACCTAGAGGCCTCCGAATTCAAGTGTTTCCTACTCTCAACAGTCTAGATGACAGCTTTATTAGTCGATGGGAGGATAATTGTAGATCCTCGTCTCAGGCTTTTATGAAATTATTGATAGGCCTTGACAAACAGTCTCTTGAAATATTAGATACTGAAATAGATAATGCACAGGCCCAATTGAAAGCTAAATCAAGTGATGAGAAATGGATAACCATTTCTCAGCAATTAAATGTAGAAATAGATAAGTGGGAAAAGGGTATACAAGACATCAAGAGCCGTAAATTTATGCGGGACTTAAATGATAAATTGACCAATAGGATGTATAAATGGCAATACTCCAAATTACCGAATAGGGTTACAAGTAGATCACCTTCAGCATCGTCAGGTAGTTCAATCTCAGAACCTGAGGATAATGGACAGAGAGGTAGAACACGTAGTGGCATGGACTATAGGAGACATAATATACCCAATCAAAGGGGTAGACAGAGATTTCGTATGGGTGAACGACGTACACAACCATATGGATATGATGCCCCTGTTAGGCAAAGAGATGAAATAAGGCGTTATCCAAGATCTGACAATCAACGTATGAAGGTAATTAATTTATCTATCCACCAGTTATCTTCTAATGCTATTGGGGTATTATCAAGGGGGCTAACATTTGCACCATCAAACCAATTTGATGCCTTTACAGCTATAAAGGACCTGCACCTCTTCGCTAGGTGGTTTCACAGGAAGACTGACAACATTTTTCACACACCAGAGGAAATAGAGGCATTGCAGTCTTTAGAACAACTACTAAAGGAACAGGAGTCTACCGAGACAGGTATGATTCCACAATCAATTAGGAAAAGATCGACAAAGTTCCCTCCTTTTACTATATGTCCAGCAGTTGATCTATTCGTCAAACTAGTCTCGCAGGATATGGAAAAAATATCCAGTGGCATTAGATACGATAATTTGACGATTGATGAACGAGCTAGCTTGAAGAAATTAAAGTCCCTTAATGACACGGTATTTAAACCAGCCGACAAGGGAGGCAATATAGTGGTTTGGCCCAGAGTCTTATATGAAAGGGAAGCGTATCGTCAATTAAGAAACTCAACGTGCTATAAGAAATTGACCTTTAATCCCCTCTCTGCTTTCAGTATATCACTTCATTGCATACGAAGAGAAGCCCTTGATGCGGGCACTATCTCTGCTGCCTTGATGGAGTGTCTGACGGTTCAGGACTCTAAGGTGTCAAGTTTATATTTATTACCGAAAATTCATAAAAATCCTAATTTGCCGCCAGGGCGACCTATCATCTCCGAGAGAGAGAATGTCTGTGAAAACGTGAGTAAATACATTGATGCAATCCTTAAACCACTAGTGGAGACTTTACCATCTTACCTCCGAGATTCGGCTGATCTCCTTAAAAAATTGGAAGGTGTTCAACTTGAACCCAATATGTTACTGGCAACGTGTGACGTTGAATCATTGTACACGAACATCCGTGATCAGGATGGACTTCAGGCAGTGGCATATTTTTTAAGAATGACCGATATTGATCCAGCCATCTCACAATTGGTCCTTATTCTGTTAGAATTTGTGCTTACACATAATTTCTTCACTTTTAACGGGTCATTCTACCTACAGCTCCAGGGAACGGCGATGGGGTCAGCTTGTGCTCCCTCATACGCCAATCTTTTCCTGGGGCTGTGGGAGAGGGACCTTTTCCTGTCAGACCGGCCATCATCGATGAGTAAGGTGGTCCTTTGGACCAGAGTCATCGATGATATCTTCATTATCTGGCAGGGCACCCAGGGGGAATTTGATTCCTTCATGGGTGAGTTGAATGTGAATGATGTTAACATACGATTAACTTGGAAAACCAATGCAACAGTTAATGATTTCCTTGATGTGTTGATTAAATGTGATAATACTGGCTGTATTCAAACAGACATACACAGGAAAGAAACGTCAGTTAATTCCTGTTTGCATGCCTCTTCACTGCATCCTAAACACATGATTCGATCTATCCCGGTCGGGCAATTTTTAAGAATACGGAGACTATGTTCATCTGATGATGACTTTGAAAGACAAGCGACCATCCTTAAACAACGTTTCTCTGACAGGGGTTATACCAGGAGATGCATTAATCGAGCGTACATTAGGGCGTGCAGAGCGACACGGACTCAACTACTTCACCCTATTACTAAGAAAAACGTTGATACTAAAATCAGGTACGTCACCACTTATCATGACAGATGGGGTGAAATGCAGAAATGTTTGCCTAAGCACTGGCCAGTTTTACAAACTGATGGGATTTTAGCTGAATTACTACCTGCAAAACCAGCAATCGCATCAAGAAGGGCGAGGAATCTCCGGGATGCATTAGTTTATAGTTATCATCAACCCCAGGTAGCTAAACCAATTTTTGGAGCATCCAAACCCAAGTGGGGGTGTCGACCATGTGGGAGGTGCATTGCATGTCCAAAAATTGTCAGCAGTGATGACTTTGTGGATTCGTCAGGGCAATCTAAATATAAGATCACTTGGCCCATTAATTGTAATACAAAGGGAGTAATTTATTATGCATATTGCCCCTGCCCAAAAATTTACATTGGGCTTACGACTAGAGAATTGAAAATTCGAACGAGAGAACATGTCAACAGTATTGAAGCAGCTAGGGGAACAGCATTGGATAAAATAGATTTTTTGAAAACCCTACCACGACACTTTTTTCTGTATCACAACTGTGCGTCTGAAGCTCTAAGAATTAAAGGTATTGATCATGTGCAACTTGACATGAGGGGAGGGTCTTTAATGAAGAGACTGTTGAGAGTTGAATCCAAATGGATCTGGAAATTAAAAACATTACAACCTAATGGTTTGAATGAAAGCCTTGGCTTCGCAGCTTTCCTGTAGAGTGTCAGGATCCTCCATGGTGTTGTTTTTAATGTATTTGTGGTTTGTGTCAAATAATTCTTAACATATTTGTGCACTTTGCTTTTGTTTTTAGTTGTATGGACTGTCTTTCCACCCTTTAAGAATCTGATATGACCCACAAGTTCGATGCTTCCCTAAGTCTGTTAGAATGTGATCTTCTACCTCCTTATTCCCTTTAAATTAGTTAATTGAACAGGTCCTTGGAGGAGACGAACCTTTTGTGATTTTTGTATTTATTGACTGTTGTTATATTTTGTTATTTATGCATCTTAATTGATTGGTTGTATTGTGTATTTATACTGTGTGTATTTAATTTATATTAACCACTCGTTTGGTCTAGTTATTATCTCTTTCCCCTATAGATGGATGGATGGGGTCACAAGGAGATATATATATATATATATATATATATATAATTTATTAGATTTTGTTCACTTTTTTCATATATATATATTTTATATATATATTGTATATTATTGCAGATAAAAAACTTTTTCACACACATGTATTGTTTTCATTCTCACTCCATTATATTTGGTGCACTATTTATTTGCTTGTTCTAATGAATATTTTTATGATCTTATGAAATAAACAAAAAATATTTTTTTTTATATTTATATATATATATATATATATATATATATATATATATATATATATATATATATATATATATATGCTGACCCTAAAAAATCTACTTACATTTTTTTTTACTAATCTATGAATTGATTGGTTCTGGCATATATATATATGTGTATAAACACTCCTACAATCACATATATTTATATGGTTACATCTGTTTTTTTAATATTAATTAATATGTGAATACATCTTGAACATACATTTGATATTGAGTTATACATGTATGTATATTTTGTGTAATATCATTTGTATTGTTGTTATCAATATATATCATAATGCGAATTAATTTGGAAATACATGCAAACGAACAGACAACCCCTTTTTTTCCTTTTTCTCTTTTTTACATTGTATATAACTTTGCACCTGTTTATCTTTTGACACCCAATTTAATTTGTTTCAATTTTCTCACTCTCGTGTCTTTAGAATTAAGTATATCAAATTAATGTATATTTTGTGTTTTTTGTCACTATGTATGTACCTTTAGTGTAATATATATTTTGGTGCTACGCACCTCTTGTTGTATGTGTTTATATATATATTTTTCGATTCTTCTATATATCTTCATGTATAGATATGATGTTTTATATATATATATATATATATATATATATATTTTTTTTTATTTTTTTATTTTTTTTTTAACTTATTCTCTTTTCCGTCTTGCATCTATATATGACCCAAATGTAGCAGCTCACCTGTATTACGTCCGATGCTGATTGTGTATGCACGGCGTCTGTTGCCATGGTTTCACTTCTTGCCTGGGGCCGGAGAACTGGACACGTGATCACGGTCTCCAGTGTTTCCGGGTCCAATACACCGCAAGTGTTTGCCTGCAACGACGTCGCTGCAATTATTTACACTAAGTCACAGCTGCTGGATTCTTTTAGTGCTAACTGTGATTGGTTTAGGGTTGCTTTAAAGGGACTGCATTTTCAGTCCTAACACCACCCCCAGACGAAGGCTTCCGGGCCGAAACGTGCGTCGGGGTTGACACCAGAGACGTTGACTGTCACAATGGGTAAGAGTCCCTCTTCAGCATATGTAACAATATTTTTTCAGCGAAAAGGTTTCTCTTTTTAAAACCTATTGAGTATTGAGTATTTAACTCTTGGCTGTCAATATAGGTATTGCACTGGCTTTACCATGTAATATGTGTCCTTTACTTGGTTAAATTGAGCTATATGTATCGCTTGTCTACAGTATTAGTACCTTTTCCATCTGGCTCTATCTATGGGCACTGATTCACACCCATTAAAGGAACAGTGTCACCCAAAAAAATTTTTTAATATGTTAAAGATGTTAGTGCTTTATTAAAAACGTTTGAATTAATTTGTGTGTTTGTGTGTTACTTTTTTTTATTTTTACACTTTTTCTTCCCTATGGGGGCTGCCATTTTTTTTTCCATTTCTGTATGTGTCGATTAACGACACATACAGACATGGAATGCGGCAGCTCCAGTCCCATAGGGACTGCGAACGGGGCCCGTTCCATCCACTATCGTGTACGCAGCTGTGTGGGAACGGCGCATGCGCTGCTCCCACACAGTTCAATTTGAAATGCGCGCCGTCTGGCGCCATTTTCTTGTGGAACGGAAGTCGCGGCCGGACAGTAAGATTACTACTTCCGGTCGCGGCTTCCGGACTTGAGCACATGGAGCAGCGGCAGCATACGGAGCGGATGGACCGGAGGGAGCGGCGGTGACTGGAGCAGGTAAGTTATTTCTATGTATGTTCGTGTTTCAGTGTGTGTTTACTACTGTATGTAAACCTACTATACTGTGTGTTAGCTCAAAAAATGGCGACACACAGTGTAGGAGGTTAGACCGTTCAAACCCCTCGTTTCTCCCGGCACTAGCCAGGATAAAGGAGGGGGGGATTCTGAGAGCTCACTAGAGCGAGGGATTTTTACCCAATTTTGCAGCATAAAGCAATGTGGTTGCTTTACCACATGCAATGCTGCAATTTTGGGAATGGCTCCATCTAGTGACCAGTGCTGGGAAATATTATAAATTGAATCCAATTTATAATATTTCCTGACTCGTGAAAAAAAAAAAAAAATTAGAACAATGTTTAATCACCTACACACTAATTGTTTAACTAAAAAAAAAAAACATGTTTTGCTGGCAACACATTCCCTTTAATAATTATTTTTTTTTTTTGCTGAACAGGTTCTCTTGCCGTTTCATGTATTAGAATATATACATCATGCAATTGCAATGTGCTGCTAATCTATCTTTTTGATTAAACTGTGTCACCTATTACCTACGTATTTGTATTTATCATGTATATCTATTCTGGTTGTCTTTCCACACTGTGGAAATCATCTCTGTTTTTTAATATATGTGTTATTTTATATTAATTCAATAAAGTTACTTTGTTTTAATACTATTTTGGTGTGTCAGACTCCAAACTTTAGGTTTTGCTATTAATCAGCGGGTTCCACCGTTACTACCATGCTTAAAGAGGCTCTGTCACCAGATTTTGCAACCCCTATCTGCTATTGCAGCAGATAGGCGCTGCAATGTAGATTACAGTAACGTTTTTATTTTTAAAAAACGAGCATTTTTGGCCAAGTTATGACCATTTTTCTATTTATGCAAATGAGGCTTGCAAAAGTACAACTGGGCGTGTTGAAAAGTAAAAGTACAACTGGGCGTGTATTATGTGCGTACATCGGGGCGTTTTTACTACTTTTACTAGCTGGGCGTTCTGACGAGAAGTATCATCCACTTCTCTTCAGAACGCCCAGCTTCTGGCAGTGCAGACACAGCCGTGTTCTCGAGAGATCACGCTGTGACGTCACTCACAGGTCCTGCATCGTGTCAGACGAGCGAGGACACATCGGCACCAGAGGCTACAGTTGATTCTGCAGCAGCATCGGCGTTTGCAGGTAAGTCGATGTAGCTACTTACCTGCAAACGCTGATGCTGCTGCAGAATCAACTGTAGCCTCTGGTGCCGATGTGTCCTCGCTCGTCTGACACGATGCAGGACCTGTGAGTGACGTCACAGCGTGATCTCTCGAGAACCCGGCTTTGTCTGCACTGCCAGAAGCTGGGCGTTCTGAAGAGAAGTGGATGATACTTCTCGTCAGAACGCCCAGCTAGTAAAAGTAGTTAAAACGCCCTGATGTACGCACATAATACACGCCCAGTTGTACTTTTACTTTTCAACACGCCCAGTTGTACTTTTGCAAGCCTCATTTGCATAAATACAAAAATGGTCATAACTTGGCCAAAAATGCTCGTTTTTTAAAAATAAAAACGTTACTGTAATCTACATTGCAGCGCCGATCTGCTGCAATAGCAGATAGGGGTTGCAAAATCTGGTGACAGACCCTCTTTAAGTCCCTATAGACACTATGTACTAAGTCAAATATATGACTATAACAAATGAACTTGGGGAGATTTTTCTGTGGTGTTCTTCATTTAGGTATACTTGAAGCTTATGAGAGCCTTCACAATTGTCTGGATCTGGAATCTAAGAGAACTGGAGAATGTATTTTAGTGAGGTGCCCATGTAAAGCTTGTACATAATCAGGTAACCTACCATACTGCATTTGGAGCAACTGTGGAAAATAACATCCTAGGCTAGGAATCGAGCCAAATAAAACTTCATAGGGACTCAACTCTGTCCTTTTGTTGGGTGTGTATCTCACCAAAAAGAGGGCTAATGGTAAATACTCGGTCCATGGTATCCCGGTTTCCACCATTGCCTTTTGGATTTTTAATTGTAGAGTCCCATTTAACCTCTCGACCTTCCCACTACTTTGTGGATGGTCTGGTGTGTGCAATGCTTGATCTATTCCTAAAGCTGTCATGATCTGAGTCATTACTTCTCCTGTAAAGTGAGAGCCTCTGTTACACTCAATACCTTGGGTACTCCATACCGGCACACCACTTCAGCCATTATTTTCTTGGCAGTGGATATTGCAGTCGCTTTGGTCACTGGGAAAGCTTCTGGCCAACCTGAAAACAAATCAATGCACACAAGTACGTGCTCATAAATTCCCACCTTTGGTAATTGGATGTAATCGATCTGTAGTCTCTGAAAAGGATACAAATGTCTTGGGGTGTATTTCTGAGGTACTTCTACAGTTTTTCCCACATTATTGTGAGCGCATATCATACATCCCTGGGTGTATTTTGAGGCCATCAAGCTGAAACCAGGGGCAAACCAATGTCTATTTACCAAGTCGCTCATGGCTGTTTTTGACTGATGTGTCTTACCGTGAGTTACCTGGGCCATCATAGGGTGTAACGTTCTAGGTAGGCAGAGCCTGTCTTTCAAAGTCCATAACCCATCTCCTCTTTGGATTACACCTTTTTCCTGCCATGTCCGCTGTTCCTCTGGGCTGGCTTGTTTCTGTAGAACTTGTAACATTTTATGGTTAACAAAGTCAAACACATGCTCCGGGTGTAGTACAATCATTGTGGTAGCACAGGGGCAGATGTTTTGGCTGCTCTATCTGCTAAGTCATTACCCTTGGTTTCCATGCTGTTCACCTTATTGTGTGCTTTTATTTTTATAATGGCTACCTGAGTAGGTTCCATTAGGGCTTCCATTAAGACTTTTACCAGGTCTGAGTTTTTGATAGGTGTGCCTGCTGACGTGAGGAACGCTCTAGCTTTCCATATAGTGCCATAATCATGAGCAATCCCAAAAGCATACCTTGAGTCCGTATATATGTTAGCTGTCTTATCTTTTGCTAACCTACAGGCTTCTGCGAGAGCTTTCAACTCAGCTTCCTGTGCTGACATGTGTGATGGTAGTGCCTCGGCTTTGTGTACTACTTGTGTATCTACTACTGCATATCGTGTATGGAAATGACCATCCTCAAAGTACCTTGAACCATCCACAAAGAGAATAAAGTCAGGGTTATGTAATGGTGAATCCTTGACATGTGAAAAGCCCACAGTCTCCTGGGCCATAAGGGCCATACAATCATGATCTTCCATAGAAGGAAGAAATTTAGACCAAATACCTGTATCTTCTACCCCTTGCTCCAGAGGCAGTGAGGTAGCTGGATTCAGGGTGGTACATCTCTGGAGGGTCACCTGCTCAGGAAGAAGCAAAGCACATTGTAATGTCAGATGTCGAGCATTAGACAGGTGTTTCGGCTGGACCTGTGTGAGTACTGCTGAAATATCATGGGGGCATAAACAGTCACAGGGTGGATGAGTACAAGATCTGCTGCCTTGTCCAGGACTGCCTGCACTGCTACTATTGCCCTGACACAAGATGGGGCCCCTCTGGCTACCGGGTCCAGTCTGGCTGAGTAATAGGCAACAGGACGGTATTGTTGAGCATGTGTCTGTGTAAGGACAGCGCTGGCATGTCCAGTACAATAAAGCCTGAAGGGTTTGGCATAATCTGGAGTGGTTTGTATGGCTATTTTAAAAGAATAAAAATTATCCAGTGCCTCTTCTGTGAGAGAAAAAAGGTTCAGTTTTAAGACAATCATAAAGTGGTTGCATAAGAGCCAAAGCATTGCGGACCCAGAGTCGACAATACGATACTAGCGCTAAAAAGGTACGTAGGGCACTAAAAGTTTGTGGTGGAAGTATTCTTGAAACTACTTGCACCCTTTCAGGTGTTAGGTGTCTAATCCCTTGTGACACACAGTGGCCCAAAAATATCACCGTGGTACAACAAAACTGAAGTGTCACTCGTGAGACCTTGCAGCCAAAAACTGCAGTAATAACATTGATGTTTTTATACACTGATCCTGATTGGGGCAACATAATAAAAGATCATCTACATATTGAAGAAGGACCACATCGGGGTCAGGATCCCAATCTTCTAGAACTAGGCCCATTGCAGCCGTATACATGCTGGGAGAATTCTGGGCGCCTTGTGGGAGCACCTTCCATGCGTACTTTTTACATTTGCTGAAATGAGTGAAGGAAAACAAGTACCAACAGTTAGGATGTAATGGCACAGAACAGAAAGCATTTGCCAAATTAATTACAGTAAAATGTGTGGCATTGTGAGGAATTTGGACCAACAAGGTCTGGGGATTTGGCACAATCGGGGTATTAAATACAGTAGCAGTATTGACAGCTCTAAGATCATGTACCATACGATATTTGGCTGGTTCCCCCTTATCCGTCTTCTTTTTGACTGGGTACAATGGGGTATTACATGGGGACACTATTTCAGTAGGGATTCCTGTCTGCAGAAAATCCTGAACACTGGCAGAAATGGCTTCTGACTGAGCCATGCTGAAAGGGTATTGTTTCTTCTGTGGGAGTGGGTGGCCAGGTTTGAGACTTACAGTCACTGGTGGGACTGGAAGAACTCCTACATCCGTAGGACCAGCTGCCCATAGGCTGACTGGTATCACGCTGAGTGTCTCCACTTTTGATGGGGACAGACATAACACTTGAGACGACGGCCGTTCATCCCAAGGGTTAAGATCACACGAGGCAGTAAGACATAATTCTTCCTCTCCCCAGTGTCCTGTCAGCTGCACTGTCCCATCTTCTAGATATTCCATACTGGCCCTGAGCCTCTGTAACAAATCAGCTCCTAATAAATCTACAGGGGGTTTCAGTAATGACAATGCGAGTGACTACAGATTTGTGAGGACCAAACGAGAGAACAAGTGGCTTTGTGAGGGGGCTCTGGACTACGCTCCCCTTTACTCCCACATATGGTTGTGTTTCACCAGAGATAAAATGAGTGGGTATTTGACTGGCACTTACTACTGATGTGGCTGCTCCAGTATCAATGAGAAAAGGAATTGGCCGCTGCCCTTCTATGGATAGAGATACTAACGGGACAGGTCCTAATAGTAGGAAACAAGGGGAGAGAAATCCTCCAGCTCACCTGACACAAGGATTGGGTGTCGCTGTCAGCGCCTGGATCTTTTTCGTGTCGGCACACGATGCAGGAACAGAAGTAGCAGAGGAAAGGTGGTCCAGCGCATTTCACTTTCCTAACTAGTGCACTTATGATCCAATCATCCTTAACTAGTAAAAATTGAACTTTAGATACGCAAAAATGTCCTAATCTGGCCTATCTGTCCTAATTTAACATCACATGATACTGTGACCTGAACGACAATCAGCTATGGGCATAGGTACAGACATTAAATATCAATATTTCCTCAATGGTACCTTCCAAGTACAAGCCCTGTTAATCATACAGAATTTAAATATCTAAATAATTACTTACCATATTTAGTTGAATCGGGATGATACAGTTTCATCCTAGACTGCATGCCTCTGATCCGTCTTGCATGTTTGCGTTCCAATTGGTCATGTGATCTGGAACGCACACATGACCATATATCAAGATCCATCTCACAAGCATCTTCATATATTTCAGGGTTACATACTGTACACTACCTATATTACAGTCTAACTAAGTAACACATATTTGCTTCATAGGATAAGTTGCCCATATGAAATGACAACTTACGTAACACCAGAATAGGCACATCAAACACCGGCATTGCTCTACTTCCGGATTGCGGTCCAAGTGACAAAGAGACGTGAAACGCAATCAGGGCTCAGCTGTAATCCCGGACACAGTATAAATCCGCCAGAGCGCCAAGTTCAAACTACACTACAGCCAAGACTAAGGACGGTGCCTCGTCCGAAACGCGTAGGCTAACCTAACAGGATCATTCTTCCTTCTATCCACACACCGAGACCATACTACAATGGACCTTTTAACGCAATTTAATTAAACTTGGAAAAATATTTTTCTATTTTACTTCTACCCAAGCGCTGGACCACCTTTCCTCTGCTACTTCCGGGACAGGTCCTAATTTAATGGGCAGGCTTGAAGCTATTGTGCCAGCTCCTGGATTGCCAATTTCTCATGATTGATACCCATAATCCTCCTCATTCGGGCGATATCTGCCCGAGTGCTGGAGAGGAGGTTGTGCTTGAGCTCCTTCCTGTGACTGAGCTCGTGGCTGCCAATTGGGGTCTTTAGGTCTCTTTGGGGGCTTTACAATTTCTGGATATATGTCCAGGCTTATCACAATTGTAACAAATTATCTGTTTTCGGGGTCCCCTGCCCTGTCCCCCTTGATTCTGATTCTGGGGATAGTAGGGAGCCTCTCCCGCTACAGGAGTTTTCTTTCTTGAGCAGGGGGACCTTGCGGGCACTGCAGGATTTTAATCCATTACGGCGTAATGTGTTACCAATGGTTTACTTGGTGACTGTGGTCCCAGCTGCCTTCAGATCATTAACAAGTTCCCCCCGTGTAGTTTTCGGCTGAGCTCTCACCTTCCTCAGGATCAAGGATACCCAACAAGGTGAGATTTTGCTTGGAGCCCCAGATCGATGTCGATTGACAGTCATTTTGTATGTCTTCCATTTTCTTACTATTGCACCAACAGTTGTCTCATTCTCGCCCAGCGTCTTACTTATGGTTTTGTAGCCCATTCCAGCCTTGTGCAGGTCTATGATCTTGTCCCTGACATCCTTAGAAAGCTCTTTGGTCTTGCCCATGTTGTAGAGGTTAGAGTCAGACTGATTAATTGAGTCTGTGGATAGGAGTCTTTTATACATGGGACCATTTAAAACAGCTGTCTCTAATGCAGGCACCAAGTTGATTTGGAGTGTGTAACTGGTCTGGAGGAGGCTGAACTCTTAATGGTTGGTTGGGGATCAAGTACTTATTTCTCTGTGCACAATGCAAATAAATATATATAATTTTGACAATGTGATTTTCTTTTTTTTTTTTTAATATAATCTATCTCTCACTGGTAAAATTAACCTAGCCTAAAAATTCTAGACTGTTCATGTCTTTGACAGTGGGCAAACTTACAAAATCAGCAAGGGATCAAATACTTATTTCCTTCACTGTATTTACTGAGCTTGGTTCTAGTGTTGCATATATGTACTGAGCTTGGTTTTTGTGTTACATATATGTACTGAGCTTGGTTTTGGTGCTGTATATATGTATGAGCTTTGTTCTGGTGCCGTATATGTCAGAGCTTGGTTCTGATGCTGTAATTATATGTATGAATTATGATGTATCTACCATACCTGAATTTGTAAACTACCTCAACACTAATGACTGTAATTTAAGAATTACATATATTTACCATAAAAACATTATACAGTTCTAGGACCTTGAATTGACAGGACAGGAGTGAATGACTATATGTACTAAAACCTATAGAAAACCAATTACGGGTAACACCATATTGCATGCTCTAAGTAGCCATCCAAAACAAATTATTTATTCTATTCCCGTAGGTGAAATGATTAGAGCAATAAGAAACTGTAGTAGCGATGTAAATTTTGACTTAGAACAAAACCAAATTTGTCATAGATTAAGATACAGAGGGTATAAGAATTGGACTCTGAATAGGGCAAGATCCATAGTCAAATCCAAAAACCGAAATAAACTGTTATTTGATAAGCATAGGTCACCAAATATAGTTAAAACAGATGTACCCCCCCCCTGGTTCTGCAGTATAGTGAACAAGTTACACAAATCAAAGAAATTGTAAATAAATGTCTTCCAATATTGTCAGATGATGAACATCTAGATTCAATACTAAAGCAAGGTTGTCGTGTGGTCTCAGGAAAAGCACCAACACATGGCAACCTATTGTCCCTTTCTCAGTTTTTTTCATGTAAAACTAAAACCACGTGGTTATATCAACAGGGTCTCTATAGGTGTGGGTCCCATCCATGTAAAGTATGCCTAATCACACAGCCAAGGAAAAACTTCCATGACTGATAATACTAAAGTGTTTTCCATTAAATCTTACATCAATTGCAACAGTGAATATGTAATTTATATTATTGAATGCACTGATTGCAATCTGATGTATGTGGTATGTACGATCAGGAAATTTAAAATCAGGATTTTAGAACATTTGGGTTATGTCAGGAACACTGCTATTTGCAACATCTCCAATGTGGCCAGACATTTTATCACTGAACATAATAGGTCAATAAGGTCCTTTAAAACCTATGCCATTGAAACGGTCAATAAGTCTGTCAGAGGATAGAATCTTAGGCATACTCTCCTGGATAGAGAGGCTTTCTGGACATACAGCCTAAAAACCAGATATCCAATGGGTCTAAATTTATGCAAAGAATTAATGTTTTATTACTAAAAGTGTTGTCATATTCGATCATATAAAATGACTATCATTTGTGGATTAGAGAAAATACACATGGTCTTTATATAGTACGTACCAAAAACATATTTCTCCCTTCCACTAGGTGGACATATAAATCTTTGGTTAAATAATTAGATAGAGTTTGAAAAAATAATATTGAAATCCATAATAAATTGATTATATAAAAAAACAACACCAAATACCCAAAATAGAGACTTAAAACAATATTATTATTCATGTATGATACAATAAAATTATGACTAAATTACAATGAATTGGAGTGCACGAAAACATCACACACTAAATGGAGAAATCTATGATAAGAACCAAAAACTCTACCATTTACCGGGTTAATATGTATTTCAATACAGTTTACTAACAAATGAAATTTTGACAACATATAAAAAATAAATTATAACGATATTGAGCGTATGCAGATGCTAATTAAAAAATTCCAAAATATAGAATATTGTAATATCCAGACTTTTCGGAACAGTTATTATTTTAATTTATTTTAAAATGTTGTTTTATGCATTTCATATTCTGTTTTGTTTTATACACGCCTTGTGGGATGTCTCTTGCCAAGCGACTGTCAAGTTAAACATACTCGATCTAAAAATATTCAATTTGTGCTGCATAAAGTACATATATATTGAAACCGGAATACACAAATATTTTTTGTAAAACATTAAAACTCCAATATAGTCAGGCTTCTATTTGATAATGGCGGCTTGACATGTACATACATATATTTTTTCTTAACTAGTGTAGATGATGTTCCGGTGCTTGTTGAGTCCTGCCCTATTTCAGGTGCAACATAATTAATCCCTTTTCCAATCGGATATAATCCTTGACTGTTCCCATTGGCATCAGACACAAGCCATGAATAAGGATAAGAGCGTTGTCCGAAACGCGTAGGCTGTGGTCACCACCCCCATGCACTTTGGAAAAATGTTAACCTTTGGAAAATAAACTTGGAACATTGCTTCCTTTTAATATTCTTCACAAGCGCTGGATCAATCTTTTCTTTTCTTCTGTTGCCTTGCCGTGTGCCGTCACGCAGGATCTGAGCGCAGTCTGGACCGAGACGAGTGGTTTTTGCCTTAGCTGTAATTATATAGAATACATTTATAATAACAAAATTACAGGGCAGATGGAATTGTTTTCAATTCATTGTATATTTAATGGGAACCTGTCTGGTAGATTTAACCCCTTGAACCGTCACCATGCGGTAATACATGACCTGACAATATTTCCAAACATTCCCCTGTATGTTGTTTTCAGATTCAGAGAAATCTATAGAATCAACTTTTAAACCGGTGCACGCTATATGCTAATTACTCATTAAAGGTTCATGTGGCGATGCCGCTATCCTGATGAGTCAGAATCCTGCCTCTATCCCATCTTTCCATGCTTGATTGACATCCCCCTGGTTATTATACATCACTACCGGTCTCCTCCAACTTTCTTGGATGCGCCATTGCCTTGTACTACTCTGGCACACACCGTGCAGTGAGGTGTACTCTGCACGGCTGCACCACGTATGCCAGTACAAGGCAACGGCGCATCCGCAAGAGTTGGAGGAGGCTGGTAGTGATGTAGAACAGCCGGGGGGATGTCACTGAAAATCTGGGGGACACCATTTCACTTTTTGCCTAAAACAGCAGAAAAGCTAGAATCGGCCCTACGGACAGTGGTGATCAACATTACAATAACTGCTGCCTCCTGGTGTTTAAAACCACATCTTTCCGAGATTTATTGCTGTGTACTCTGCAATGATGGGAAGGAGCACTGCAGAAATGAAGTATAGTGCTTGTTGGCCGAGCCACAGCTAATTAGCTCTAGACTTGTTTTCTGCACTGATGCCTCGCTCATTAGCGCACATCTCTGGTGCCGCAGAGGAAAAGGAGAATCAGTACCTGCCCAGTCAGCACGTACAATTCAAACCTAATGCTGGTTGGCTGAGCATCAGCCAATCAGTGATGGGCTTGCTCTTTCTACTGACCCTGTGCACAAATATGCATTTGTGTGAGTTTTGTGTCTTCTTCTAATGTATTAGTGGCATTTGTGTGCGTTTTTTTTTAGTGTGAGTGGTATGTGTGGTAAAGGTCTAGTGTGTAAGTGTTATGGGAGGTATGTGTTTAGCATTTGTGTGGTGTGTGCAGTATGTGTCCAGTGAAAGTAGTGCGTGCGGTATGTGTCTAGTGTCTGGTACGTGTCTAGTTTGTGAATGGTATGTGTCTAGTATGTGAGTGGTGTGTGCAGCATCTGTGCCGGGTGTGAGTAGTGCGTGTTCAACATGTGTCCTTGGTGTGGGTAGACAACATGCGGCATATGTCTTAGGTGCTCGTGGCGAGAGTGGAGGATATATCCTAGGTGTGAGTGGTGCATGTGCGACATATATCCTAGGTGGGGGATGTGTTCTAAGTGTAAGAATTGTGCGTGCGGATGTGTCCTTTGGTGTGCGTGCGCATGTGTCCTAGGTGTGAGTGGTGTGCGTGCGCATGTGTCCTAGATATGAGTGGTGTGCATACGCATGTGTCCTAGGTGTGAGTGGTGTGCATGTATCCTAGGTGTGAGTGGCACGAATGCAGCATGTGTCCAGCTTCTGGGTTGCATCTGTGCGTCATGTGTCCAGCATGTTAGTGTGTGTACATGGCTGAAAATAAAATATAAATCATACAATTTAGTTAGAGTATGGTGATATTTTAGCATTGTGTAATAGTATAATTTGCAATTTTATACGTCAGTCTTAGGCCATGATCAAGCAATCAGGATTTGATTGGGACTAAGTCCATGATTCCACACCTAAATCCCTTTAAAATCTACTAACATTCTGCATCCATTACAAGTGAATGTGCTATTTTATACCCCATTAACATGCAGTGGAAAGAAGTCTGCAAACAAAGATCCTCTAGAATAATGAGCATGTTCATTATTCTCTTGGAAGAGCAGTGGATTCGTTGGAGTTGGAGCTATCAGGACTATTCCTCTTTCATTTACACCTGTTTTAATAACTCTCCCCATGTCTTGTATAGCTGAAGGGTGGTCCCATGTACTCCAGCCCAACTGTCGGCTGCGTATGGCCTGCGGTGGGCCTGTGTGCTTAAAAATGCCAGGGATGATTTTAAGACCCAGTCCGGCCCTGTCAGACACCCATTGATCAAAAACTTCTGACACGTCACTATGACATGTCAAAAGTTTTTTAAAAGTTTAGTTACCATTTAAACTAAAAGTATAAATGTATATGTACATAAATTCCATCCAAGTCATGAAATAACATGGAATAATTTGCTGTCATGAGGTTGCAGTCACCTCATGGTGCTAGTTCCAGGTTAATCATTTACAGGGTCCAGTTCAAAGCAAGACAGGGACTGTCCTACAGCACAATGTTCACATTTCATGAAGTGTATATAGGGCTGGTATTAAGATAATGATACGGAGATTAGACATATGTACGCTGAATAGAAGCCTGCCCATAAAGGATATTGCATGGTGATTATATTAGTGATAAAGAGGTATTAATTGAGTACAATGCTGCATGTGGTGTTGAACACTGCATGATGTACAGTACTGAGCATTGCACAGTGGTCAGGACCGCAATCAGGGCAGTACCCTTGTGGTATTAGGCTGGAGTCACACATAGTGATTACTTGCATTTTCACGGGATTTTTTGCTGTTTTCTTCTAAGGCGGGGGGGGGGGGCTTTTTTTTTTTATACCCAAAAACACTGCTGCAGATGTTGCTCTAAAGTCTATAGTAATATATGAGACAGCCTACATACTCATTATTTTGGTTTGTGGCTTTATTGTAGCATTGTTTTAGGGTCAGTGCCCTTTTTTCCTTGATCTATCAATGCTGCTCACATATGATACCACTAGAGGATGCTCTTGGGTAACACAAAAACTTTAACTGTGTGACTGAAATAAACCAAAGCTGTTTTCCTTTGGAACTTGAACAAAATAGTAAAACTCAGAATATTAGGCCTAGTTCAGCACACATTATTTTCCTTCCATCGAGGGTATACATCAAGAGGAAGTCCAACGTATAACTCTGACGTAAGGTAGCAGAGTATCCCATTGTATAGGCATATAATGGGATACGTACCCAGAACTCTTAGGGCACAGCGCTACTTGAAACAATGTGCCCGGGGAAAGCCCCTGATATCACTTTTAATATATGGACAGTGATGTCAGGGGCTTTAAACTACGGAGTCCCCAGCCAGAGCATCGGAAGTGCTTTGGCTGGGGATGTCACTATCCATAAGATGCTGGAATCACCAGCCAGATTGTTAGCATCACTCTGGCCGGGGATTCAGCTCCCGGAGGAGCCCCTGATGTCACTTTGTGGACAGTAACGTCATGG